>NW_027133823.1:0-12905 GCF_026122565.2 Emydura macquarii macquarii | reverse complement strand
TAATAAACAATACTTGGCTTTTGCGTTCTCATCTGCTTCCCCTCTTTTTCCTGGAGTAAAGATATAGGACCCCACAGGAGTACACTGGACACAGTGCTGTGTTACTTCACTCGTCAATACCTTTACTTCCAGACCGAGGGTTGGCCAAATTTCCACATTTCAGAATAACGTTGAATTGTATCCCAGATCTGGGTTGAGCTGCATGTGAACCACAGATTCTTTGAAAATAACCCTTTCCACAGAATCGTTCTTATCAGGGCAGGGCTCTTAATAACTAGTGACTCATTTACTTTTTTTCCAAGAATTAAGCAGGAAGGCACTCACCACCTGTTGTCAACACTTTCCCCAGAATTGAGAAATGCAAGTACCTCAGAACTTGTCTTTCAGGATTCTCTGTAACCTCGATAAGTCCAACAATCCATGACATGCTCCAAAACATCATTAACATGAGTGAATGATTCCCACTGGTGCCTTGTGCCCTTCCAGAATTCTGAGTTCGCTGCACTGAAACTCTGACAACCAGGAAATGAAGAGTTTTGGTACATTCCATGTCAGCAGTCCCTTGCTCAAATGACCCCAAATTTGGATCTTTACCCCTATCCCAGGCTCCGAAGAGGCTAAGCAGTTTTCAAGACAATCGGAGTGAAACGTGGATTTTATGGCACTCCAAAAAGTTGTCTGTCCCAACAGTAAGCAAGGAAGCATGTGTGGTTGCAGTTCATGGAGGGCAGTTCTGAATCGGCTGCAAAGTAGGGGTGGGGCAAGCATGCATGATTTCAGTCTGCAGAGTGATGCAGCTCAAACTGATGGCCAGAGTGGTCAGGATGGGCATTGTGGGACACTTCCTGGAGGCTGTTTACCGCAAGAGAACCAAACACAGTGTCTACACTGATGCTTTGTCAATAAAAGTTTGTCGATAAAAGCTCTATGTCTCTCATTGAGGTGGTTTTATTTCGTCAAAAAAACAGAGCAGCTGCGTCAGTGGGGGTGATTGCAGTATGTACACCAGCAGTGTTTTGTCGACAAAAGCTGACTTTGGTTGACATACTCTCTAGTGTAGACCAGGCCTTAAGGAACTGGCTGAAGCGATCTCTGAGCCATTAGTGATTACCTTTGAGAACTCCTGGAGGACAGGAGAGATATCAGAGAACTGGCAAAGGACAAATATAGATAGTATCTATCTATTAAAAGGGATATAAGGCCAACCCATGGAATTATACACCAGTCAGCTTATGTCGGCGGGCCTCCTCAAACCGACCTGGTCGCTGCGGCCCTTCCTCAGGTCCTGACCCCAGAGGAGGCCACAGCACCTTCCTGTAGGGGAAAAGTTCGCTCTCCCGTAGTCTATCGCCCCGGCCCCAGCAGGGCGGGCGAGCAAACAGTCTATTGCTCCGGCCCCAGCAGGGCGGGTGAGTGAGCCGTGTCAAGGAAAGAATCACTCTGCTACATTTTAGAGTTGGATCTGGTGCAGCTTTAATTGTGACACACACACAATCACAAAACCATAGCTATGGGGAATTCTATAGCCATAGGGAAAACCCATGTGGCTATAGGGAAGTCAAGCAGCATGTCTGGATGCTGGGAAAATGTACTTCGCCTGGCTACCAGATACAAAAGACTTATATAGGGGTTGCTTAGGTTCATTTACATGTTGATCGTATAGTGGAATTTGATTAACAGTTTATACTTAATAGGAAAGACAATTATATGTACAATGGGGTACACCAGACGTTTTCACAGGAACGCCCAATGAGTCACTTGATTGTACAATGTGGTTTTCAGGTACCCTGGCTATCACCTGAAGATGGGTGGTGACACAATACATGTTCAAATGCTAATTTGTAGGGAGTAAGTTTCTATGGGTATCGAAACAGGTGATGTCTGTTCACAGACTTCAAAAGGCTTAAAGGCTCATAACAGAGAACCTGCATTTGGGGTGTGGTTCAGAGACATCTTGTGGGATTTTAGCATCTTTATCTTAGTTTCAGTTGAGGCATTCTGTTAATGGTTTAGCCTGGGGCTTCTATTTCAGTTTCAGGCTACAACTTCAGGCCAGGCCTTCTATGACCAGTTTCAGGCCAAGCATTCTATTAATCAATTCTATGATTAATTCTTGGATTCCACAGTCGTGAACGGCTCTAGCCCCTAGGCAGGGTGAGTACACAACCAGTTAGTTGCTCTGGCCCTTAGGCAAGGCGAGCCAGCAGTGGTTCTGCTCTGGCAGCAGTAGGGAGGTTGAGGATCTCCCGGGGTGGCTAGGAAAAATGGGGGGAAAGGGGGACGCAGGCCCACCCGCCTCCACTGCGTCCCAGCCCAGGGCCCTAACAGTGGCAAAGGCATTGCCACTGAGCCAGCGGGGCTCCTGCCGCAACACGCCGGCAGGGTTGCCCCAACTCAGCCACCGTCTATGACTGCCACTGGGCTACTTCCTCCCCATATCCCCCTGTACCTGCTTCCCCAGGGTCACTGAGGTCCGCCGTCCGGGGTAGGCCCGCCAGTCCCTCCTCATCCGGCAGCGGCAATGCGGGGAGTTCCTCTTCGAGGGGCAGTTCCTCTAGGTCACAGGATTCCGGGAAGGGTGCGGTGTCAGGCAGCTCGTCGAGGTCTGGTCCCGACTCTGGGGGCTCGGCAGCCGGCAGCTCCTCCAGGTCCCGTCCGGCCTCAGGGGGTGTTACTCACTTGGGGTGTGCCGGGGGCTCGGTCCAGTCCCAGGGTTCTGGGGCCTGGGTCCAGTGCCGTGGTTCAGGGATCTCGGCCCAGTCTCTCTGGCCGGGTTGTACAGTCCAGCTACGAGACAGCCCTACCCAGTCTCTAGGCCCGGTTTGGTCTGGGGTTGGTTGGAGTCTTGGCGCCGGCCTAGGTCTCAGCCGGCAGGGCAGCACATCTGCCTTCGGTGGCGGTCTGCCCCTGACTGAGCTCTGCGGACTGTCTCTTGTACTGCGGGTGCCTGGAGAGGCTCCGCTCCGCTTTGGCTGATAGGGCCGCCGGAGCTGCCCAATCACGGCCCGGCTTGTGCGTTGCCAGGCAGATTGGCCTGCCGGCCCCTTCACAGTCCGGCCATTTGGCTGTCGGCCAGGCTGTTCTGTGGGGCCATCTCCTGTCCAGCCCGGTCGCTGCGGCCCTTCCTCGGGTCCTGACCCGGAGGGGGCCACAGCACCTTCCTACAACTTACCTATGGTACCCAGAAAGATAATGGAGCAAATAACCAAACAATCCAATGGTAAGCACCTAGAAGAAAATAAGGTGATAAGTAACATGGATTTGTCAAGAACAAGTCATGTCAAACCAACCTAATATCCATCTCTGACAGGGTAAGAAGCCTGTAGACCGAGTAAGCAGTAGGTGTGATATATCTCGAGTTTAATCATGTTTTTGATATTATCTCACATGAACTGCTCATAAACAAATTAGAGAAATATAGCCTACATGAACCTACTATAAGGTGGGTGCACAACTGACTGGAAAACTGTACTCAGGGAGTAGTTAACAATGGTTCACAGTCAGGCTGGAAGGACTTATCTAGTGGGGTCCTGCAGGGATCTGTCCTGGGTCTGGGACTATTCAGTGTCTTCATAAATTATTTGAATAGTGCCATAGAGAGTACACTTATAAAGTCTGTGGACAATACCAACCTGTGGGGGAGGGGTTGTAAGCGCTTTGGAGAACAGGATTAGAATTAAAAAATTATCTTGATGAACCAGACAAATGGTCTGAAATAAATAGGATGAAATTCAATAAAGAGAAATGCAAAGCATTCCACTTGGGAAGGAACAAACAATTGCACAACTACAAAATGGGAAGTGACTGCCTAAGAAGAAGTACTGCAGAAAAGTAGCTGGGAGTTATAGTGGATCACAAACTAAATATGAGTCAACAATGTAATACTACTGCAAAAAAAATAAAAAAAGCAAACATAATTCTGGGATGTATTAGCAGAAGTGTGGTAAGCAAGACTCAAGAAATAATTCTTTCACTCTATTCAGCACTGATAAGGCCACAACTGGAGTACTGTGTCCAGTTCTGGGCACCAAACCTTGGGAAAGATGTGGACAAACTGTAGAAAGTCCAGAGGACAGCAACAACAAAAATGATTAAAGGTTTAGAAAACGTGCCCTGTGAGGAATGATTGAAAAAACTGGGTTTGTTTAGTCTGGAGAAAAGAAGATTGAGGGGGGGACATCATAACAATCCTCAAATATGTAAAAGGTCATTATAAAGAGTAGGGTGATAAATTGTTCTCCTTAACCATTGAGGACAGTACAAGAAGTAATGGGCTTAAATTGCAGCAAGGGAGATTTAGGTTAGACATTAGGAAAAACTTCCTCACTGTCAGGGTAGTTAAGCACTGGAACAATTTTACATAGGGAGGTTGTGAAATCTGTGTCATTGGAGGTTTTTAAGGACAGGTTAGACAAACACCTGTCAGGGATGGTCTAAATCAGTGGTTCTCAACCTGTGGCCTGTGGGTTCCTTGCAGCCCAATCAGCGCACAGCTACGGCCCACGTGACACCCTCCGGACCATCCAGGTAGTATATATATTGTGTGACTGGGACCCACATAACACATAGAGAGCTGTATATGCAGCCCACAGTGGTAAATAGGTTGAGAACCACTGGTCTAGATAATATTTATTTCTACCTCAGTGTGGGGGACTGGACTAGATGATCCTTTAATGTCCCTTCCAGTCCTACATTCCTCTGATTCTATGATTGCTGCCCACAGCGGCTGACAGCTTGGGGGGCCCCCGTCACTGGTGTGGCTGAGAGCAGCAGGGCCCACGGCTCAGAGCTCTGGGGTCCATGCCCGCAGTCTTATACTTGTAAAAGAAAAGACTAGCAGGATCTTATTCAGGGGGACAAGGCAACACACCACGTTTATTGTACATGTAAGAATATCAAAAAGCAGTCACATTCACACACACATTCACAAAGTTCTGCAAGCTGGTGTGATATAAATACCAGTCCTTTTATGTATTGCTCGAGCCAGCCCAGTGGCCAACTAGGCTGGGCACGAGGAGGGAGCCAGGCCTCTGTCAGTCGTGAATTCAATGTTCCAAGATGACAATTGCAGAATGAGACCCAATGTTTCCATGTTTTTACCCATCTTTTATACTTGCCGGCTCTAATGTAAGTCTATGGCCTTGCTGCCTCTGGGTTCAGTATAGTTGTTAATCACCAGCTATTCTCTTATTTTTGTACTTTGTCGATTCCCAACGTGGAGCCTTCTGTACTTTAGAGTCATTTATTTGCACTTTAGGGTCGTTGGTAGGTATTCTTCAGCCTTCAGGGTTAGGATGGCAGTTGGTGTCTTCACTCCCCTTTCTGTTGTTAGAGCAGTTTAGGTTGGTGTCTTTTTATGCCCT
Source organism: Emydura macquarii macquarii (assembly GCF_026122565.2). Taxonomy (NCBI): domain Eukaryota; kingdom Metazoa; phylum Chordata; order Testudines; family Chelidae; genus Emydura; species Emydura macquarii. The sequence goes on along the minus strand of NW_027133823.1, from coordinate 7,542 downwards.
GCACATACATTCCTCACTCACACAAAGAGAATGTATCAAGATGTTTTTAGGTTCAATAGTACAAGTTTCAGAAAAGAGCTCACTTTAAGAAACTAACAAGATGGAATCTGCTTATGCCACACTAAGCAGTACTGTACCATTATCATAAACATTTCTCTCTACCTCTATCTCACTTATACAATAAAACAAGGAGTCTACATCTGATACAGGTCCTGGGGATGTCTCACAGCAGCAGCTCAGGGCTCTAGGGCCGCTGACAGCTCCAATCCTGCCATCCAGGACACGGGGCTGAAGCTGAATCGGAAAATGTCATGGAGGTCTCTAAATGTCATGGAATCCATGACTTCCGTGACAAAATCTTGTCCTTAATTATGACCTCAGCATCTTTTTTCAGAGTCCCGGCTGTGTAGTAACGTGTGGACTGGGATATGAACCCGTACGCCACCATTCAGGCCATGTAATGGAACGCTAACCTGTATCATACTATTCACCCACTAGGTGACACTGTATAAAATACCTTCTTTAAAAGAACCTCAGCCATATCTGGCAAAGCATTAAAGGATCTTACGCTGAACACATCTGGTGTGCACAAGGCCTGGTTTACATTACAGAGTTTTGTCAACAAAAGTCAGCCTAAACCCCCGGAAGTCCCTGGCAGGGAGCCCACAAATGGTCCGTGAAGGTGGCTCCAAGGAACGATATAAATAGCAGCTGCAGAGGGACTGGACCTGACACTGCGTGAGCCATGGGGCCCTTCGCACTGCTGGGTTTTGCCTCGCTCTGGGCTGGGCTGGCGCTGGCTGAAGTGGTCTCCGATTTCAGTGAATGCAACAAATATTTCTACAATGGAGCCGAGCCCAAGGGGTTTGACCAACAAAACGGAGTGAACATTTGCCAGAGATATGGCAATGAATATCATTTCGCAACCTTTTATGACAAGAGCAACCGAATCCCGGTCTGGTCAGCTTACAGTATCAGGGAAGGAAATTGCACAGATAAAAAACCAATATGGATGGTGGAGCCGCAGGTCAGTTTCTCTCCTTTGTCTGAATCTCTCTGGGTCTCATCTAGGCACTATGACATGGAGCGCTTGATGGCACAGGGACCCCTTCCATCCCCTATGTATGGGCCCTGGGACTCCCTTCTCCCCTCCATGAGCAGCAGCAGGGCCCCTTTCAGGAGAAGCAGGGTCTCATTTTGAACACAGAGAGGTGGGGGTGATGGCTGACGGCCCCCACTACTTACCCTGCAGCCAGGGTGTCTCTGCTTTGGTGGGGGGCCAGGTCCCAGTGCTCTGCCCTCTTGGCACACACAGAGCCCCCTGCTGGGAGGGGCTGGCAGGGCCACCAGATCAGGGGGGCTAGGAGTTAACTCCCCTTGCATTGTATGGGGCAGTTCCCCCACACGTAGCTCTGCTTAGCTCTCTGCAGACTCCGGCAGGTGTCTCTGTGTCAGTCACATTCGAGTCACGTTTTCAAGCTTTTCTTTAAACACGAGAGCTAGAAACTTTTTTTTTTTTTACATGCAAACCGAGATTCTGCCATGAGCCCAAGGAACCAGGGCCAGACATGGGCATTTAGCTCCTCTGCCTGAATCCAGCCCTTAGTGAAGCCTTTCACAGGGTCCGGGAGGGCACAAAGGGGACTGAGACTCAGCCCTGCAATACCCAGTGTTGGAACCCACCACAGCCCCAAGTGGGGTGTGCAGCTCCCTGCACATTGCATAGGGACAGACAGGTGCCTACCGATAGGATCCACAAAAGCCATATCCTGAGTAGAAGATGCCTACACTAGCCAATCAGAAATGCTGAGGAAAGGGGGAGTCCTAAGCCCTGCCCCTCAAAGGGATTTAGGGGCTTAAGTCTGGGCCGGAGCCGGACATCTGCCTCCGCTTCAGATTCACAGCTGTGCACCTGTCCTGGAGCTGGCTCTTTCTCACAGAAAACAGAAGAGGAGGTGACCTGCCCCTGCCCCCAACCTCTAGTCCAGTGATTCGAGCCCTTGCCCGGGGTGTGGGAGAGCCTGGCCCAATTCCACCCTCCACCTGATACGGAGAAGGTGGGGATGCCTAGTTTGAGGAGCGCACTAGGCATGAGATAGGTGCCCAGGAGCCATGACTGAGGCTGCAGGGCACCTGCTCACAGGCACATTTTTACATACATAAAGGAGTTCTGTGCCTACGAGTGAGATCCCAGAGGACTGGAGAAGAGCAAACATAGTACCTACCTTTAAAAAGGGGAACAAAGAGAACCCTGGGAATTATAGACCAGCGAGCCTAACGTCTAAATACCTGGAATAATTATAGCAGCCTAACGTCTAAATACCTGGAAATATACTGGAAACAATTATTAAACCATCAGTTGTAAGCACCTAGAGGATAATTGGGTTATAAAGAATAGCCAGCATGGATTTGTCAAGATCATATCATATCAAAGCAATATAATTTCCTTCCTTGATAGTGTGACTAGCCAGGTGTATAGGAGGGAAGCGGTAGGTAAGATTTATCTTGATTTGAGGAAGGGCTTTGACACAGTCCTATGTGACATTCTCAAAAAAAACTAGGGAAATGTGGTCTACATGAAACTATGACATGGTGGGTGCATAACTGGTTGACAGACTATGCTCAGAGAGTGGTTATCAGTGGTTCACGGTCAAACTGGGAGGGCATATTTGAGAAGCATTTCCAGCAGAGATGCAGGAGACAACGTGTCTATGGATATTCCCTGCTGGTTTTCCCACCTGTCTGAACTTCTTTTCGTCCCTTCCTGCTTGATGACTCTGTTTACTGCTTAAATATAAATTAAGCAAAACACACATTCCTTCGTTTAGGACAGACCTGTGTGCCAGCTTCTGTTTGGGCAGGGCTGTGGTTTGGAACATGTATTAATAACAGTGTTGCCACATGTATTTTATCAGGACAATACAGACCAGCAACTTATGACTTTTCAAATGATACCTTGCAAGACACACTGTGTACAATGATTATCACAATGGTGTGTAGGGTGTAAACGCTGGGGTACATTCTGTCACAGGCTGGAAAAGACCACAATAGTCCTAGATGAACATCTTCTAGCCAGAATAACTGACAGCATTACAGAGCTGTTTGCAGTGTGGTTGTAGCCATGCTGGTCTCAGGTATTAGGGAGACAAGGGGGGGTGATGTAATATCTTTTATTGGACCAACTTCTGTTGGTGAGAGAGATTCTTTTGAGCTACACACAGCTCTTCTTCAGGTCTTCTTCATATCTGAAGATGAACACTGTGTAGCTTGAAAGCTTGTCTCTCCCACTAATAGATGTTGGTCCAGTAAATGATGATCTCACCCACCTGGTCTCAGCATTAGACAATGTCAGAGCTCATTTGGTTTATAGAGCAGATAGTGAAAGATTTATACACCACTACTGGGAGATACTTTAGTAAATGGCAAATGCAAAAACGAGGTCAAAGAATGGAGGTAAGAACGCTGTGGTATTGCTGATTGGCTGGGTTTGTGATATATTTGTGGGTAACTCTCTTCTCTTTCTATTGCTCTTCTCCACAATCAAGCAAACAAGCAAAACCTCACAAACTCATAAAGGGGAAGTTGAGATCAAATGAGTAACTAAAGGGTAAAAATCCTTATGAAAATGTTTTAGCTAGTAAAAAACAACTATTATACAGTCAAGAGATTCAGAGTTAAGGTTAATCTTACTGTACAAGAAACCCAGACATTCATAACTCTGGAAACCCATAGTTCAGACACCCAAACAGCCATAACTGTGCACCAGAGAGGCCACACCACTCCTTCCCCCTCTTTATGGGTGCTGTACAGATAGTGTGCACCACAGGACACTGCATTGATAAGTCACCTCTCTGATACTAAATGCACTGCTTTGGTCTAACCTTAGTCCTGATCATGGAAGTGCCCTAATCCGTGATCTGGGCTAGGAGACACATGAGCTCTGTTTTGTGATACTGGGAGAAGTGGCCAATGCATTAAATCATTTGCTGGGTACCCTAAATCAAACAGATAAAGCAGGAAAAGAAGGGGATTCAGAGAAGGGCAATGAAATTACATAGAGCCAAGAGACAGACAGAGAGATCAGTTTTGTCCTTAATTCTCTGTGCTCTGAGTTTGTGTCATGGACATTTTGATGTAAGTTGAATGTAAGGAACTTGGCCTTCTCTATTCCCAGCTGTCTGGTTTTAACGAGAAAGACATGAGGACGAAAACAAAAAAAGATGGAAACCTGAAAACAAACCAAGCCGTCAATGAAGATTATGATAAAACGGGCTATGACCGGGGACACCTGAACCCAAACTCCTTCCAGTGTGATAAAGGCCAAATAGCCACCTTTACCCTCACCAATGCGGTCTCCGAGGACCCCTGCTTCAATAGGGTCCATTGGTACGAGCTGGAACGAAATCTCAAATATCAGTTAAAAAACGAATGCAGCGATCTGGACGGGAAACCCTTCCTAGTGACAGGAGCGGTGCCCAACCCCAAGTATAGAATCCCCAATAAGGATGATGATGACAGCAGGGACATCAAGAGAGATGCAGGGAGGGTGGTGGTGCCCAGCCACATCTGGACAGCTGTTTGCTGTAATCATTCAAACAATAACGAGAAATTCTCCTTCGCCTTCATGGGGATAAACAAGCCAGACAGCATCCTGAAAGCCATGGAAGTGACAGAGCTGAACAAGGAGCTAACAAAGCTGTACAAGAAATCATCCATCGAGATTTTTAATGACAACTGTAACGAAGGAAGCACAAAGTCAACTGAAGTTTTAAAGAAAATAACCAAAGAGCTGCGCAGCAGCTTTCCACATTGGGATGATGAGGCAGGGCCTTTGGGGGGAAAAAGGCCGAGATTAAGTTCAGGGAGAAAAAGGAAAAGCCTGAGTGGAAGCGGAAGTAGTTTGGAGGGAGGGGGAAGGGAGGCAGCATAGACAGAAAGTCCAATAAACCTTTTAATTGAAAGCTCCTGAGCCCATGTAACTGCATGATCATGTCCGTGTCGGCCTGCCCCTCATCTCCCTCCTCCTACCTGGTGCTTGCCAAACTCACTTGTTAAATTGTGTCTTAAATTAGCCTTTGATCCTGCCCCCATTTTGGCACAGCTGCAGCCCTGGGCCTGCCTGGAGCCCCATTGATGCAGAGCTCTGCCCATTTACACCAGCTGAGTGTCAGCCCCAGCTGCCTGCAGATTCAGCCCGGCTCTGGGTTGCACTCAGAACAGGAGCTTTTCACCCAGAAAAGTTGGGAGCTCCGTCTGCCTAGAATGAAACCTCAGAGCTGCAGAACAGAAGCCAAAGGGACCAACAGGGAAGTGCTGGTGTGTCACATGCCCTGTGGAGCCTCTCTGTGCGCTGTACCAGAGTCTGTGCCATGGGGCTACAGCTCCATGTGGGCCAGGGTCTGTGCCATGGGGCTATTTACCCACTTTCAGGAAGTGTTTTGGGCTGCTGGGAAGGCAGGTGCTAGATAAATGCAATGATGGCGATTTACATAACGCTGGTAAATATTGTGTTGGGTTGTGATTATTCAAATCAGTTTTATGTTAAAACTTTACACTCCACATCTCCACATTCCACAATGGAAAATTCTGCTTCGCTGAGCTTGGGAAATAGACAGATTGAAAAATAAAAATGTCATGATTGAAAATAGCACCTTGGCTTTGCAGTGCTGTGTTGTCTTTGACGGTTTGAATGTGAGAGGGCAGCTGCCACAACGCCGTCACGATGCCTTTGGTCTGCTAGACTCCGGGTTTCCCATCTCACCCATTTCCAGAATCGTGGCCCAGTTTCAGGTTCTTTCATTCTTACAAGGGGAGATATTCAAGGCTCGAAGGGCAGGCAGGTTCCCTGTTCCTAGCGACAGTCCATGGGAACGGGGTGTCTGAGTCCTTTAGGGATTTGGATCCCACCCCTAATTTCTGAGTGTGCAGCACTAATTAAATTCTTCCCTGCACAGGTCGATAACAGAGCTCCAGGGGCAAGTCACACCTCACGGGTTCCTTGTTAGTAGGTTGGTCACTTGTCCAGAGTCAATATGACACAGTCAGGCAGATTTGTTCAATCCCCTTCCTTTCCAGGCAGCTGCGTTTTATTACCTCCAGCTGCAACTGCAGCACAGCAGCCCCTGTTTATGCAGAGGGAGGGATAATTAGCACCATTCCTATGAACTTTATCATTTTTCAGCGCTCCTAGAACAGACGTTCGGGATGCACAATGTGCTGCTGTAAATGTCTGCAAAACTCACCTCAGTCTTTAGACATGTCAACACAGCCCATGTTTCATGACTGCATCCCCACATGCTCTAAAGAGCCGTCACTTCTCATGTCCTGCTGGCTAGACAGAAATGTCACCATTGCTCAGCAGAGGGCAGCGTATATACACTCCACAGACTGCAGCCATGTGAGCCCAGCCTGTGATCCTCCTTCTACTCCACTGAATTTGATGGAATGACTTGTGGTGTAAGGGGCTGCTCAGGCACACAAAACGTTCAGTGACCGGAATGAAAAGACAGGCCTTTATCCACAGAACCGAGCGCCAGGGTTGCAGCGTAATACACACCGAAAGCAGAAGGATGCTCTGTGCAAGCCTGGCCGATACGTGTAACACGCTCTGAGGGTCAGAGCAGTTCCAGAGTGACCTGTGCTGCCTGCCCACACGTGGCCCATTGGGACTCACTCATGTTACTGATCTGCAGCCTGCGCTTGTGTGTGGAATGAACAGCTGTCTGCCCGGGGGCTGCAGCCGTGACAGAGCACGCAGCCCCTGGGGAGCCCGGGTTTTGTCCCTCTGCTGTGTTGCCGCAGGTGGGATTCACACACACAGCCAAATGCACGTTCATGCCAGCGCTGGAAGTGGCTGGTAAGGGCAGACCCACCGCCAATGCTCATAAGCAGGACTTGTGACCCTCTGCGGCCACACCCAGCCCCATGGAAACACACAAACGAGCTGCTTTACCTAATCCCACCCAGTGTGTGCACAGCAAGGCCATAATTAGGGGCTGTCCGGGACAGTCCATTTCAGAACAGCAAAGCCTGCATCAGGGGCTGTGCTTGGGTGGCAGGAGGCCAGAGAACACGCACCGCATGCTGGAGGGACTGGAGTGACTCCTTTTAAGGGTGCAGAGGCATTTCTCTTGGCGTGCCAATTTTTGAGAGTCCTAAGTGCACATGCCTCGGCAGATCACTTTGCACACTGCCGTGTGACACAGGGACTTGGTACGGACCCTGTGAGGCCACTTGACCAAGAGATTCCTGCACTGCAGCCCCTCCCCCCCAACTTCTTTTAAAAATGTCTAATTCTGAAACCCCTGTTTGTCCACAGACTGGGAAAGAAAGAGGGGGAGGATCCACACAACCTCATACCCCTATGTGGCCTCTGTGCACAGCTAGAGCCCGGCCCCTGCTCCAGCCCACAGCGCACTGTTACAAAGATATTAGCCATTGGATCTGGGTCTGCAGCATGAGGTGCTGATCCAGACTCTCCATATACAGTCACGGCTCAAATGTGACCTGCTTTTAAAAGCTGCTGGTTCATTTGCAGGTGCT
>NW_027133822.1:0-1270 GCF_026122565.2 Emydura macquarii macquarii | reverse complement strand
AGGTGTCTAGGTGGGTCAATTAACTGCCTAGGCTGTACGTGGAGGTACGTGAAGACTAATTAAAGGATGAAGCTTGCCTGGACAGGAACAGGCTGAGGGGCAGAGAATTGGAAGACTGCCTGAAATGGTTGGAACAGAGAATCTTTGGTATACAACCTCCCCCCGCCAGAAGGGGAAAACTACAATGTCCTGGCCAGAGGGCCAAGCCACGAAGAAGGAGCAGTCGAATCTTGAAAGAGAGACAGAGAGAGTGAACACCCTCAGGAAGAGGCATCAGACTGGCAGAGCTAATACCCAGCCACAAGGAGGCACTTCAGTACTGAGTAGAGCACCCCATGACAAGTACACGGAGCTGTTCACTCACTGCTACATACCTGGGAGCTCATGTTCAGCTGATTATCTAATATGACCACCAGTTTTTTTTCAGTCACTGCTTCTCAGGATAGAGTCCTCCATTCTGTTAGTATGGCAACATTCTTTGTTCCTAGATATATACATTTATATTTAGCCATATTAAAATGCACATTGCTTGCTTGTGCCCAGCTTACCAGGTGATCCATATAATTCTGTATCACTGATCTGTCCTCTTCATTATTTACCAATCTCCCAATTTTCGTGTCATCTGTAAATGTTATCAGTGATGATTTTATATTTTCTTCTTGGTTGTTAATAAATGGAGTAGGGCCAAGTACCTATCCCTGAGGGACCTCATTAGAAATACACCAGTTCATTTATGATTCCCCATTTATAGTTACATTTTGAGCCCAATCAGTTAGCCAGCGATTAATCCATTTAATGTATGCCATATTAAGTTTTATTTCTTTCTAGTTTTTTTTTAATCAAAATGTCAGGTGGTATCAAATCAAATGGCTTACAGCAGTAAATGTACATTACATCAATACTATAACCTTTATCAACCAAACTTGTAATCTCATAAAAAAGATATCAGGTTCGTTTGACAGGATCTATTTTCTACAGTCTCATGTTGATTGGCATTAGTTACATTACCCACCTTTAATTCTTTATTAATTGATTGATGTATCAGCCACTCTATTATCTTACCCAGGATCAATGGCAGACTGACTGGCATATAATGGCCTGGGTCATCCTGTTTAGCTATTTAAATATTGGCACAAAATTTGCCTTCTTTCAGTCTTCTGGAACTTCCCCAGTGTTCTAAGACATATTGAAAATCAACATTACTGGTGTAGCGAGCTCCTCAGCCAGCTCTTTTAAAGACTAGGAGGCAAATTATTCAGACCTGCTGATT
>NW_027133821.1:0-12860 GCF_026122565.2 Emydura macquarii macquarii | reverse complement strand
GCACTCTAAAGACTAAAGTCTTTAGAGTGCCGTGGAACCCTCGTTGTCTTTGCCATATTGGCTTTGATAACAAAAGCTCAAAGTGTAGAAGCATCTACATTGTTTCGGCAACGAGGTTCCGCGGCACTCCTAGACAAAAGTGCATGAACACTCTTTATTTTGCCATATTGGCTTTGATAACAAAAGCTCAAAAGTGTAGAAGCATCTACATTGTTTTCGGCAACGAGGGTTCCGCGGCACTCTAAACAATAAAGTCTTTAGAGTGCCGCGGAACCCCGTTGTTTTTGCCATATTGGCTTTGATAACAAATGCTCAAAGTGTAGAAGCATCTCCATTGTTTTCGGCAACGAGAGTTCAGCGGCACTCTAAAGACTAAAGTGAGTTTCGCGAACCCTCGTTGTTTTTGCCATATTGGTTTTGATAACAAAAGCTCAAAGTGTAGAAGCATCTACATTGATAACGAGGGTTCCGCGGCACTAAAGAATAAAGAGCCGCAGAACCCTCGTTCTTTTTGCCATATTGGCTTTGATAACAAAAGCTCAAAGTGTAGAAGCATCTCCCATTGGTACTCGGCAACGAGGGTTCCGCGGCACTCTAAAGACTAAAGTCTTTCGAGTGCCGCAGAACCCTCGTTGTTTTTGGAATATTGGCTTTGATAACAAAAGCTCAAAGTGTAGAAGCATCTACATTGTTTTCTGTAACGAGGGTTCCGCGGCACTCTAAAGACTAAAGTGAGTGCCGCGGAACCCTTTGTTTTTGCCATATTGGCTTTGATAACAAAAGCTCAAAGTGTAGAAGCATCTACATTGTTTCGGCAACGAGGTTCCGTTGTTAAAGACTAAAGTAACGCAGAACCCTCGTTGTTTTTGCCATATTGGCTTTGATAAATAAAAGCTCAAACTGTAGAAGCATCTACATTGTTTCGGCAACGAGGGTTCCTGCGGCACTCTAAAGACTAACGTCTTTAGTGCCGCAGAACCTCATTGTTTTTGCCATATTGGCTTTGATAACAAAAGCTCAAAATGTAGAAGCATCTACATTGTTTTTCGGCAACGAGGGTTTTTCGGCACTCTAAAGACTAAAGTTCCGCAGAACCTCGTTGTTTTTGCCATATTGGCTTTGATAACAAAAGCTCAAAGTGTAGAAGCATCTACATTGTTTTCGGCTTGAGGTTCTAACGGCACTCTAAAGACTAAAGTCTTTAGGTGCCGCTGAACCCTCATTGTTTTTGCCATATTGGCTTTGATAACAAAAGCTCAAAATGTAGAAGCATGTACATTGTTCTTGGCAACAGGGGTTCCGCGTCACTCTAAAGACTAAAGTGCCACGGAACCCTCGTTGTTTTTGCCGTATTGGCTTTGATAACAAAAAAAGCTCAAAGTGTAGAAGCACCTACATTGTTTTCGGCAACGAGGGGTTCCGCGGCTCTAAAGACTAAAGTCTTTACAGTGCCGCGGAACCCTCGTTGTTATTGCCATATAGGCTTTGATAACAAAAGGTCAAAGTGTAGAAACATCTACATTGTTTTTCCCGCAACGAGGGTTCTGCACTCTAAGAAACTAAAGTGCATGAAGACCTCAAGAGCTTTGCTCATATTGGCTTTGATAACAAAAGCTGAAAGTGTAGAAGCATCTACATTGTTTTCGACGTAACGAGGGTTCCGCGGCACTCTAAAGTCTAAAGTGCAGAACCCTCGTTGTTTTTGCCATATTGGCTTTGATAACAAAAGGTGAAAGTGTAGAAGCATCTACATTAGCTGGGTAACGAGGGTTCCGCGGCACTCTAAAGACTAAAGTGCCGCAGAACCCTCGTTGTTTTTGCCATATTGGTTTTGATAACAAAAGCTCAAAGTGTAGAAGCATCTACATTGTTTTCGGCCGAGGGTTCCGATGCACTCTAAAGACTAATGTTTTAGCTGCAGAAATTTTCGTTGTTTTTGCCATATTGGCTATGATAACAAAATCTCAAAGTGTAGAAGCATCTACATTGTTTTGGCAACAGCAGCGGCACTCTAAAGACTAAAGTCTTTAGCTCATGGAACCCTCGTTGTTTTTGCCATATTGGCTTTGATAACAAAGCTCAAAGTGTAGAAGCATCTACATTGTTTTCGTCAGTTCCACAGAACCTCTTTGTTTTGCCATATTGGCTTTGAACAAAAGGAAAGTGGTTCTTCGGCACTCTAAAGACTAAAGTCTAAAGTGCCGCAGATCCTCGTTGTTTTTGCCATATTGGCTTTGATAACTAAAGCTCAAAGTGTAGAAGCATCTACATTGTTGTTTTCCGCAACGAGGGTTCCGCGGCAGTCTAAAGACTAAAGTCTTTACAGTGCAAAGAACCCTCGTTGTTTTTGCCATATAGGCTTTGATAATAAAAAAGCTCAAAGTGTAGAAGCATCTACATTGTTTTCGGCAACGAGGGTTCTTACGGCACTCTAAAGACTAAAGTGCCAGAGGAACCCTCGTTGTTTTTGCCATATTGGTTTTGATAACAAAAGCTCAAAGTGTAGAAGCATCTACATTATTTTCGGTAACGAGGGTTCCGCGGCACTCTAAAGACTAAAGTCTTTAGAGTGCTCAAAGGAACCCTCGTTGTTTTTGCCATATTGGCTTTGATAACAAAAGCTGATAGTGTAGAAGCATCTACATTGTTTTCATAGAGGTTCCGCGGCACTCTAAAGACTAAAGTGCCGCAGAACCCTCGTTGTTTTTGCCATATTGGCTTTGATAACAAAAGCTCAAAGTGTAGAAGCATCTACATTGATCCTGGCAACGAGGGTCCTGCGGCACTCTAAAGAATAAAGTCTTTAGAGTGCCGCGGAACCCTCGTTGCTTTGCCATATTGGCTTTGATAACAAAAGCTCAAAGTGTAGAAGCATCTACATTGTTTTCGGCAACGAGGGGTTCCGCGGCACTCTAAAAGATTAAAGTGCCGCAGAACCTCGTTGTTTTTGCCATATTGGCTTTGATAACAAAAAGCTCAAAGTGTAGAAGCATCTACATTGTTTTCGACGAGGGTTCTGCGGCACTCTAAAGACTAAAGTGCCGCAGAACCCCATTGTTTTTGCCATATTGGCTTTGATAACAAAAGCTCAAAGTGTAGAAGCATCTACATTGTTTTCGGCAACGAGTTCTAACGGCACTCTAAAGACTAAAGTGCCGCAGAACCCTCTTTGTTTTTGCCATATTGGCTTTGATAACAAAAGCTCAAAATGTAGAAGCATCTACATTGTTTTCAAGTAACGGGGTTCCGCGGCACTCTAAAGACTAAAGTGAATCACCATATTAGCTAACCCTCGTTTTTTTGCCATATTGGCTTTGATAACAAAAGATCAAAGTGTAGAAGCATCTACATTGTTTTCCATAATGAGGGCTCTGCGGCACTCTAAAGAGTAAAGTCTTTAGCAGAAGCCTCGTTGTTTTTGCCATTGGCTTTGATAACAAAGCTCAAAATGTAGAAGTGTCTACAGTGTTTTTCAGTAACTGAGGTTCACGTGCGCTCTAAAGACAAAGTCTTACAGTGCCGCGGAATTTCTCGTTGTTATTGCCATATTGGCTTTGATAACAAAGCTCAAAGTGTAGAAGATCTGCATATTCCTGGCTTGAGCCGCACTCTAAAGACCAAAGTCTTTACAGTGCCGCGGAACCTCGTTGTTTTTGCCATATTGGCTTTGATAACAAAAGCTCAAAGTGTAGAAGCATCTACATTGTTTTGGCAACGAGGGTTCTGCGGCACTCTAAAGACTAAAGTCTTTACGCAGAACCCTCGTTGTTTTTGCCATATTGGCTTTGATAACAAAAGCTCAAAGTGTGAAGCATCTACATTGCTTGCATTAGGTTCAACGCGGCATCTAAAGAATAAAGTCTTTACAGGAACCCTCGTTGTTTTTGCCATATTGGCTTTGATAACAAAAGCTCAAAGTGTAGAAGCATCTACATTGTTTTCGGCTACGAGGGTTCCGCGGCTCTCTAAAGACTAAAGTCTTTACACCGCAGAACCCTCGTTGTTTTTGCCATATTGGCTTTGATAACAAAAGCTCAAAGTGTAGAAGCATCTACATTGTTTTCGGCAACGGGGTTCTGCGGCACTCTAAAGAGTAAAGTGCCGCAGAAGCCTCGTTGTTTTTGCCATATTGGCTTTGATAACAAAAGCTCAAAGTGTAGAAGCATCTACAGTGTTCCTGGCAACAAGGTTCCGCGCGCTCTAAAGACTAAAGTCTTTAGAGTGCCGCGGAACCCTCGTTGTTTTTGCCATATTGGCTTTGATAACAAAAGCTCAAAGTGTAGAATTATCTACATTGTTTTCGGCAACGGGAGTGGCTCCGCGGCTCTCTAAAGACTAAAGTGCCGCGGAACCCTCGTTGTTTTTGCTATATTGGCTTTGATAACAAAAGCTCAAAGTGTAGAAGCATCTACATTGTTTTCGGCAACGAGGGTTTCCGGCGCTCTAAAAGACTAAAGTCTTTACAGTGCCGCAGACCTGTTGTTTTTGGCCATATTGGCTTTGATAACAAAAGCTCAAAGTGTAGAAGTGATCTACATTGTTGTTTGCCATAATGGCTTTGAGTCAACATGCTCTCTAAAGAGTATAGCGTGCCGCAGAACCCTCGTTGTTTTTGCCATATTGGCTTTCATAACAAAAGCTCAAAGTGTAGAAGCATCTACATTGTTTTCGGCAACGAGGGTTCTTCGGCACTCTAAAGACTTTAAGTCTTTCGCCGCAGAACGCTCGTTGTTTTTGCCATATTGGCTTTGATAACAAAAGCTCAAAATGTAGAAGCATCTAGATTGTTTTCGGCAAAGGGGTTCCGCGGCTCTCTAAAGACTACAGTGCCGCAGAACCCTCGTTGTTTTTGCCATATTGGCTTTGATAACAAAAGCTCAAAGTGTAGAAGCATCTACATTGTTCCTGGCAACGGGTTCCGCGGCACTCTAAAGACTAAAGTAACGCAGAACCCTCGTTGTTTTTGCCATATTGGCTTTGATAACAAAAGCTCAAAGTGTAGAAGCATCTACATTGTTTTCCGGTAACGAGGGTTCCGTTCCGCGGCACTCTAAACACTAAAGTCTTTACAAAGACTAAAGTGCCGCAGAACCCTCGTTGTTTTTGCCATATTGGCTTTGATAACGAAAGCTCAAAGTGTAGAAGCATCTACATTGTTTTCAGCAACGAACAGCGCACTCTAAAGACTAAAGTCTTTACAGCCGCAGAACCCTCGTTGTTTTTGCCATATTGGCTTTGATAACAAAAGCTCAAAGTGAAGAAGCATCTCTACATTGTTTTCGGCAACGAGGGTTCTTCGGCACTCTAAAGACTAAGGTGCCAACCCTTGTTGTTTTGCTATATAGGCTTTGATAACAAAAGCTCCAAAATGTAGGCATCTACGTTGTTTTTGCCATATTGGCTTTGATAACAAAAGCTCAAAGTCTAGAAGCATCTACGTTGTTTGTGGCTTTGATAACAAACTAAAGACTAAAGTCTTTAGAGTGCCGCGGAACCTCGTTGTTTGCCATATTGGCTTTGATAACAAAAGCTCAAAGTGTAGAAGCATCTACATTGTTTTCCGCCGCGAGGGTTCTTCGGCACTCTAAAGACTAAAGTGCCGCAGAACCCTCGTTGTTTTTGCCATATTGGCTTTGATAACAAAAGCTCAAAGTGTAGAAGCATAAACATTGTTTTCCATAGGAGGTTCCTTTGCACTCTAAAGAATAAAGTGCAGCGGAACCCTCGTTGTTTTTGCCATATTGGCTTTGATAACAAAAGCTCAAAGTGTAGAAGCATCTACATTGTTTTCCGCAACAACGAGGGTTCCGCGGCACTCTAAAGACTAAAGTCCTTAGAGTGCCGCAGAACCCTCGTTGTTTTTTTGCCATATTGGCTTTGATAACAAAAGCTCAAAGTGTAGAAGCATCTACATTGTTTTCTGGCAACGAGGGTTCCGCGGCACTCTAAAGACTAAAATGCCGCAGAACCCTCGTTGTTTTTGCCATATTGGCTTTGATAACAAAAGCTCAAAGTGTAGAAGCATCTACATTGTTCTCGCAACGAGGGTTCAGCGGCACTCTAAAGACTAAAGTCTTTAGAGTGCTTGGAACCCTCATTGTTTTTGCCATATTGGCTTTGATAACAAAAGCTCAAAGTGTAGAAGCATCTACATTGTTTTCCGCAACGAGGGTTCCCCGGCACTCTAAAGACTAAAGTGTTTAGAGTGCCGCGGGACCCTCGTTTTTTTGCCATATTGGCCTTGATAATAAAAGCAAAGTGTAGAAGCATCTACATTGTTTTCGGCAAGGAGGGTTCAGCTGCACTCTAAAGACTCGTTGTTTTTGCATATCTGAAGACGGAACCATCTACATTGCTTCAGCATTTTTGCCACTCTAAAGACTAAAGTGGCGTTGTTTTTGCCATATTGGCTTTGATAACAAAAGCTCAAAGTGTAGAAGCATCTACATTGTTCTCGGCAACGAGGGTTCAAAACACTCTAAAGACTAAAGTGCCAAAGCGGAACCCTGTTGTTTTTGCCATTGGCTTTGATAACAAAAGCTCAAAGTGTAGAAGCATCTACATTGTTTTCGGCAACGAGGGATCCGCGGCGCACTCTAAAGACTTTAATCTTTAGTGCCGCGGAACCCTCGTTGTTTTTGCCATAGGCTTTGATAACAAAAGCTCAAAGTGTAGAAGCATCTACATTGTTTCGGCAACGAGGGTTCTGCGGCACTCTAAAGACTAAAGTGCCGCAGAACCCTCGTTGTTTTTGCCATATTGACTTTGATAACAAAAGCTCAAAGTGTAGAAGCATCTACATTGTTTCGGCAACGAGGGTTCCGCGGCACTCTAAAGACTAAAGTGCCGCGGAACCATCGTTGTTTTTGCCATATTGGCTTTTATAACAAAAGCTCAAAGTGTAGAAGCATCTACATTGTTTTCGGCACCGAGAGTTCTGCGGCACTCTAAAGACTAATGTGCCGCAGAACTCTCGTTTTTTTTGCCATATTGGCTTTGATAACAAGAGCTCAAAGTATAGAAGCATCTACATTGCTTTCGGCAACGAGGGTTGCGCGGCACTCTAAAGACTAAAGTGCCGCGGAACCCTTGTTGTTTTGCCATATTGGATTTGATAACAAAAGCTCAAAGTGTAGAAGCATCTACATTGTTTTGGGCAACGAGGGTTCCGCGGCACTCCAAAGACTAAAGTCGTTAGAGTGCCGCGGAACCCTCGTTGTTTTTGCCATATTGGCTTTGATAACAAAAGCTCAAAGTGTAGAAGCATCTACATTGTTTTTGGCAACGAGGGTTCCGCGGCACTCTAAAGACTAAAGAAGTGCCGCGGAACCCTCGTTGTTTTTGCCATATTGGCTTTGCTAACAAAAGCTCAAAGTGTAGAAGCATTTACATTGTTTTCGGCA
The DNA here is from genome assembly GCF_026122565.2 of Emydura macquarii macquarii. Classification (NCBI taxonomy): domain Eukaryota; kingdom Metazoa; phylum Chordata; order Testudines; family Chelidae; genus Emydura; species Emydura macquarii. Next base: position 5,457 of record NW_027133821.1, on the reverse strand, counting down.
ACGAGGGTTCTGCAGCACTCTAAAGACTAAAGTGCTGCGGAACCCTCGTTGTTTTTTGCCATATTGGCTGTGATAACAAAAGCTCAAAGTGTAGAAGCATCTACATTGTTTTCGGCAACGAGAGTTCTGCGGCACTCTAAAGACTAAAGTGCCGCGGAACCCTCGTTGTTTTTGCCATATTGGCTTTGATAACAAAAGCTCAAAGTGTAGAAGCATCCACATTATTCTTGGGAACGAGGGTTCCGCGGCACTCTAAAGACTAAAGTGCCGCGAAACCCTCGTAATTTTTGCCATATTGTCTTTGATAACAAAAGCTGAAAGTGTAGAAGCATCTACATTGTTTTCGGCAACGAGGGTTCTGCGGCACTCTAAAGACTAAAGTTCCGCAGAACCCTCGTTGTTTTTGCCATATTGGCTTTGATAACAAAAGCTCAAAGTGTATCAGCATCTACATAGTTTTGGCAATGAGGGTTCCACGGCACTCTAAAGACTAAATTCTTTAGAGTGCCGCGGAACCCTTGTTGTTTTTCCATATTGGCTTTGATAACAAAAGCTCAAAGTGTAGAAGCATCTACATTGCTCTCGGCAATGAGGGTTCCGCGGCACTCTAAAGAATAAAGTGCCGTGGAACCCTCGTTGTTTTTGCCATATTGGCTTTTATAACAAAAGCTCAAAGTGTAGAAGCATCTACATTAATCTTGGCAACGAGGGTTCCGCGGCACTCTAAAGAATAAAGTGCCGTGGAACCCTCGTTGTTTTTGCCATATTGGCTTTGATAACAAAAGCTCAAAGTGTAGAAGCATCTACATTGTTCTAGGCAACGAGGGTTCCGCAGCACTCTAAAGACTAAAGTCTTTAGAGAGCCGCGGAACCCTCGTTGTTTTTGCCATATTGGCTTTGATAACAAAAGCTCAAAGTGTAGAAGCATCTACATTGTTCTCGGCAACGAGGGTTCCGCGGCACTCTAAAGACTAAATTGCCACGGAACCCTCGTTGTTTTTGCCATATTGCCTTTGATAACAAAAGCTCAAAGTGTAGAAGCATCTACATTGTTTTTGGCAACGAGGGTTCCACGGCACTCTAAAGACTAAAGTCTTTAGAGTGCCGCGGAACCCTCGTTGTTTTTGCCATTTTGGCTTTTATAACAAAAGCTCAAAGTGTAGAAGCTTCTACACTGTTCATGGCAACGAGGGTTCCGCGGCACTCTAAAGACTAAAGTGCTGCGGAACCCTCGTTGTTTTTGCCATATTGGCTTTGATAACAAAAGCTCAAAGTGTAGAAGCATCCACATTATTCTTGGGAACGAGGGTTACGCGGCACTCTAAAGACTAAAGTGCCGCGGAACCCTCGTTGTTTTTGCTATATTGGCTTTGATAACAAAAGCTCAAAGTGTAGAAGCATCTACATTGTTTTCGGCAACGAGGTTTCTGCGGCACTCTAAAGACTAAAGTGCCGCAGAACCCTCGATGTTTTTGCCATATTGGCTTTGATAACAAAAGCTCAAAGTGTAGAAGCATCTACATTATTCTCGGCAACGAGGGTTCCGCAGCACTTTAAGGTCTAAAGTCTTTAGAGTGCCGCGGAACCCTTGTTGTTTTTCCATATTGGCTTTGATAACAGAAGCTCAAAGTGTAGAAGCATCTACATTGTTCTTCGCAACGAGGGTTCCGCGTCACTCTAAAGACTAAAGTGCCGTGGAACCCTCGTTGTTTTTGCCATATTGGCTTTGATAACAAAAGCTCAAAGTGTAGAAGCATCTACATTGTTTTCGCAATCAGGGTTCCACAGCACTCTAAAGACTAAAGGACCGCGGAACCCTCGTTGTTTTTCCCATATTGGCTTTGATAACAAAAGCTCAAAGTGTAGAAGCATCTACTTTGTTCTTGGCAACGAGGGTTCCGCGGCACTCTAAAGACTAAAGTCTTTAGAGTGCCGCGGAACCCTCATTGTTTTTGCCATTTTCGCTTTTATAACAAAGCTCAAAGTGTAGAAGCATCTACATTGTTTTGGCAACGAGGGTTCCGCAGCAGTCTAAAGAATAAAGTGCCGCGGAACCCTCGTTGTTTTTGCCATATTGGCTTTGATAAAAAAGCTCAAAATGTAGAAGAATCTACATTGTTTTGGCAACGAGGGTTCTGCGGCACTCTAAAGACTAAAGTGCCGCAGAACCCTCGTTGTTTTTGCCATATTGCCTTTGATTACAAAAGCTCAAAGTGTAGAAGCATCTAAAGTGTTTTCGGCAACGAGGGTACTGCGGCACTCTAAAGATTAAAGTCTTTAGAGTGCCGCAGAACCCTCGTTGTTTTTGCCATATTGGCTTTGATAACAAAAGCTCAAAGTGTAGAAGCATCTACATTGTTTTTGGCAAAGAGGGTTCCACGGCACTCTAAAGAATAAAGTGCCGCGGAACCCTCGTTGTTTTTGCCATTTTGGCTTTGAAAACAAAAGCTCAAAGTGTAGAAGCATCTACATTGTTCTTGGCAACGAGGGTTCTGCGGCACTCTAAAGACTAAAGTGAGTGCCGCAGAACCCCTCGTTGTTTTTGCCATATTGGCTTTGATAACAAAAGCTCAAAGTGTAGAAGCATCTACATTGTTTTCGCAACGAGGGTTCTGCGGCACTCTAAAGACTAAAGTGCCGTAGAACCCTCGTTGTTTTTGCCATATTAGATTTGATAACAAAAGCTCAAAGTGTAGAAGCATCTACATTGTTTTTGGCAACGAGGGTTCCGCGGCATTCTAAAGACTAAAGTCTTTAGAGTGCCGCGGAACCTCGATGTTTTTGCCATATTGGCTTTGATAACAAAACCTCAAAGTGTAGAAGCAGCTACATTTTTCTCAGCAACGAGGGTTCTGCGGCACTCTAAAGACTAAAGTGCCGCGGAACCCTCATTGTTTTTGCCATATTGGCTTAGATAACAAAAGCTCAAAGTGTAGAAGCATCTACATTGTTCTTAGCAAGGAGGGTTCCGCGGCACTCTAAAGACTTTAGTCCTTAGAGTGCTGCGGAACCCTCGTTGTTTTTTCCATATTGGCTTTGATAACAAAAGCTCAAAGTGTAGAAGCATCTACATTGTTCTCGGTAACGAGGGTTCTGCGGCACTCTAAGGACTAAAGAGCCGCAGAACCCTCGTTGTTTTTGCCATATTGGCTTTGATAACAAAAGCTCAAAGTGTAGAAGCATCTACATTGCTTTCGGCAACGAGGGTTCTGCTGCACTCTAAAGACTAAAGTGCCGCAGAACCCTCGTTGTTTTTGCCATATTAGATTTGATAACAAAAGCTCAAAGTGTAGAAGCATCTACATTGTTCTTGGCAACGAGGGTTCCGCGGCACTCTAAAGACTAAAGTCTTTAGAGTGCAGGAACCCTCGTTGTTTTTGCCATATTGGCTTTGATAACAAAAGCTCAAAGTGTTGTAGCATGTACATTGTTTTCGGCAATCAGGGTTCCACAGCACTCTAAAGACTAAAGTGCCGCGGAACCCTCGTTGTTTTTGCCATATTGGCTTTGATAACAAAAGCTCAAAGTGTAGAAGCATCTACATTGTTTTCGGCAACGAGGGTTCTGCGGCCCTCTAAAGACTAAAGTGCCGCGGAACCCTCGTTGTTTTTGCCATATTGGCTTTGATAACAAAAGCTCAAAGTGTAGAAGCATCTACATTGTTTTGGCAACGAGGTTCTGCGGTACTCTAAAGACTAAAGTGCCGCAGAACCCTCGTTGTTTTTGCCATATTGGCTTTAATAACAAAAGCTCAATGTGTAGAAGAATCTACATTGTTTTCTGCAACGAGGGTTCCTCGGCACTCTAAAGACTAAATCTTTAGAGTGCCGCGGAACCCTCATTGTTTTTGCCATATTCGCTTTTATAACAACAGCTCAAAGTAGAGAAGCATCTACATTGTTTTTGGCAACGAGGGTTCCGCAGCAATCTAAAGACTAAAGTGCCGCGGAACCCTCGTTGTTTTTGCCATATTGGCTTTGATAACAAAAGCTCAAAATGTAGAAGCATCTACATTGTTCTTGGCAACGAGGGTTCCGCGGCACTCTAAAGACTAAAGTGCCGCAGAACCCTCGTTGTTTTTGCCATATTGCCTTTGATAAAAAAAGCTCAAAGTGTAGAAGCATATACATTGTTTTTGGCAACGAGGTTCCACGGCACTCTAAAGACTAAAGACTTTAGAGTGCCGCGGAACCCTCGTTGTTTTTGCCATATTGGCTTTGCTAAGAAAAGCTCAAAGTGTAGAAGCATCTACATTGTTCTTGGCAACGAGGGTTCTGCGGCACTCTAAAGACTAAAGTGCCGAAGAACCCTCGTTGTTTTTGCCATATTGGCTTCGATAACAAAAGCTCAAAATGTAGAAGCATCTACATTGTTTTGGCAACGAGGGTTCTGCGGCACTCTAAAGACTAAAGTGCCGCAGAACCCTCGTTGTTTTTGCCATATTAGATTTGATAACAAAAGCTCAAAGTGTAGAAGAATCTACATTGTTCTTGGCAATGAGTGTTCCGCGGCACTCTAAAGACTAAAGTCTTTAGAGTGCCAAGGAACCCTCGATTTTTTTGCCATATTGGCTTTGATAACAAAAGCTCAAAATGTAGAAGCATCCACATTATTCTTGGGAACGAGGGTTCCGCGGCACTCTAAAGACTAAAGTGCCGCGGAACCCTCGTTGTTTTTGCCATATTGGCTTTGATAACAAAAGCTCAAAGTGTAGAAGCATCTACATTGTTTTCGGCAACGAGGTTTCTGCGGCACTCTAAAGACTAAAGTGCCGCAGAACCCTCGATGTTTTTGCCATATTGGCTTTGATAACAAAAGCTCAAAGTGTAGAAGCATCTACATTATTCTCGGCAACGCTGATTCCGCAGCACTTTAAGGTCTAAAGTCTTTAGAGTGCCACGGAACCCTTGTTTTTTTTCCATATTGGCTTTGATAACAGAAGCTCAAAGTGTAGAAGCATCTACATTGTTCTTGGCAACGAGGGTTCCGCGTCACTCTAAAGACTAAAGTGCCGTGGAACCCTCGTTGTTTTTGCCATATTGGCTTTGATAACAAAAGCTCAAAGTGTAGAAGCACCTACATTGTTCTCGGCAACGAGGGCTCCGCGGCACTCTAAAGACTAAAGTCTTTAGAGAGCCGTGGAACCCTCGTTGTTTCTGCCATATTGGCTTTGATAACAAAAGCTCAAAGTGTAGAAGCATCTACATTGTTCTCGGCAACGAGGGTTCCGCGGCACTCTAAAGACTAATGTGCCACGGAACCCTCGTTGTTTTTGCCATATTGGCTTTGATAACAAAAGCTCAAAGTCTAGAAGCATCTACATTGTTTTCGGGTAATGAGGGTTCTGCGGCACTCTAAAGACTAAAGTGCCGCGGAACCCTCGTTGTTTTTGCCATATTGGCTTTAATAACAAAAGCTCAAAGTGTAGAAGCATCCACATTATTCTTGGGAACGAGG
>NW_027133820.1:0-1291 GCF_026122565.2 Emydura macquarii macquarii | reverse complement strand
ACCATTCCAGTACCAAAACCAGTAAGGGACCAGCATTCTGGGACCAGTACTGCGGCCTTACTGGGACCAGTACCAAAACCAGTAAGGGGGCCTTACTGGGACCAGTACTGCGGCCTTACTGGGACCAGTACCAAAACCAGTAAGGGGGCCATTCTGGGACCAGTACTGCGGCCTTACTGGGACCAGTTCCAGAACCAGTAAGGGGGCCTTACTGGGACCAGTACTGCGGCCTTACTGGGACCAGTTCCAGAACCAGTAAGGGGGCCATTACTGGGACCAGTACTGCGGCCTTACTGGGAGCAGTTCCAGAACCAGTAAGGGGGCCTTACTGGGACCAGTACTGCAGCCTTACTGGGACCAGTTCCAGTACCAGTAAGGGGGCCTTACCGGGACCAGTACTGCAGCATTACTGGGACCAGTTCCAGAACCAGTAAGGGGGCCTTACTGGGACCAGTAATGCGGCCTTACTGGGACCAGTTCCAGAACCAGTAGGGGGGCCTTACTGGGACCAGTACTGCGGCCTTACTGGGACCAGTTCCAGAACCAGTAAGGGGGCCTTACTGGGACCAGTACTGCGGCCTTACTGGGACCATTTCCAGAACCAGTAAGGGGGCCTTACTGGGACCAGTACTGCGGCCTTACTGGGACCAGTACCAGAACATGTAAGGGGGCCTTACTGGGACCAGTACTGCGGCCTTACTGGGACCAGTACCAAAACCAGTAAGGGGGCCTTACTGGGACCAGTACTGCGGCCTTACTGGGACCAGTACCAAAACCAGTAAGGGGGCCTTACTGGGACCAGTAATGCGGCCTTACTCGGACCAGTTCCAGAACCAGTAAGGGGGCCTTACTGGGACCGGTACTGCGTCCTTACTGGGACCAGTTCCAGAACCAGTAAGGGGGCCTTACTGGGACCAGTAATGCGGCCTTACTGGGACCAGTTCCAGAACCAGTAAGGGGGCCTTACTGGGACCAGTACTGCGGCCTTACTGGGACCAGTTCCAGAACCAGTAAGGGGGCCTTACTGGGACCAGTAAGGCGGCCTTACTGGGACCAGTTCCAGAACCAGTAAGGGGGCCTTACTGGGACCAGTACTGCGGCCTTACTGGGACCATTTCCAGAACCAGTAAGGGGGCTTTACTGGGACCAGTACTGCAGCCTTACTGGGACCAGTACCATAACATTTAAGGGGGCTTTACTGGGACCTTACTGCGGCCTTACTGGGACCAGTACCAAAACCAGTAAGGGGGCCTTACTGGGACCAGTAATGCGGCCTTACTCGGACCAGTTC
>NW_027133819.1:0-12953 GCF_026122565.2 Emydura macquarii macquarii | reverse complement strand
CCATGAGGCCCAAATGTTGTATATTTGGGGCTCACAGAAGTATTTTGGAAAAAGACTTTTTTTGGTTTTGTTTGTTACTTGAACTCTGGCGAAAATATTGCAGACCAGGATGTAATCGCCTTGCTCAATGCTTTGAAAGATAACTGTCTAATTTGAACACTGGCTGTAACAAAGGGACACACCTCAATCTTATCACACTGTGCTTTGACTCTGAATTATTTAAGGAATATTTGCAACTGCAATCACAGGTTTAATAATTATTACTGTCTATTTGCTGCTCTCTGTGACGTTCTGCCATCTAGAGATCATGAGGAAGGAGACATATAACATTGGCCACATTAAGCTTTGCTACCCCAATGCCCAGTATACAGTATAGCCACCCCTCCCCATTCCTGATGGTCTGTTGCCCCGAGTGGCCGTTTGCCCAGGAATATTGTTGCCTGGGCAGCTGGCCCCGTGCAAAAACAAACAGCACACGGCAGAGAAAACACAAACCCTAAAACAGCACTGTGGGCTGTATTAGCAGGAGTGTTGTGAGCAAGACACAGTAAGCAATTATTTCTCTCTATACCACACTGAAAGGCCTTAGTTGTGGGTCATGTGTCCAGTTCCGGGCACATATTTCTGGAAAGAAATGGATAAATTGGGGAAAGTCCAGAGGAGAGCAACACATACGATTAAATGTCTGGGCAGCCTGAGCTATGCGGGGAAGTTGAACAATTAGGGGTTATTTAGTCTGGAGAAGAGAAGCCTGGAGGGGCCAGGGGACATGGGAAGAAGTTTCAAGCAGATAAAAGGTTGTTACAAGGAAGAGGGTGAAAAGCTGTTCTCCTTCACCTCTGAGGACAGGACAAGCAGCAATGGGCTTAGGTTACAGCAAGGGGGCTTTAAGTTGGACATTAGGGAAAACTTCCTGAGTGACAGGGCAGTGAAGCACTGGAATAAATTGCCTAGGGAGACTGGGGAATCTCCATGATTGCGGTGGTTAAGAACAGGTTAGACAAACACCTGTGAGGGATGGTGTAGTTATCACTTAGTCCTGCCTTGAGTGCAGGGCATGGATTAACTGACCTGCTGAGGTCTCTGCCAGGCCTCCCTGCATCCTCTAGGGTGGATACAGATGACCAATATATTGCGTGTTCCGCTTCCCCCATGGGAACGAACTAGCCTGCCAGAAGCACCTTTACCTCAGTACAGCTGCTTCCACTCGGAGAACTCAGGGCAGCCCCTCACCTCAGTTTCTCTCCTTTGTTCCCCATGTAAGGGAGGAATCCCCCAACTCAGAGTTTTCCATGGAGGAGCCTCTCTCACTCTCCCAAGTTTCACCTCAGCCTCCCATGTTTCCCTCTCACGCTGGCTACATCTGCACTTGACTGGAAAGTGCCTGATTCCCCTCAGCTCCGGCTCCTTCTCTAATCAGGGCTGGCATGTGCCAAGCTCTCCAGCCCAAGGGCGTGCAGCCCTGTCACAGGAAGACATAGCCCGGTACAGTTAAAGGGGTGCAACATTTCTGTGCACACCAGCCTTGACACAGGTATTCCTCACACGAGACATGAACTGAGCAGATAATGGAAGCTCTGACAACAAAGACGACAGAAAGAAGTCTTAGTTTAGTTCTTTTATTGCGCTAGGCTTTTGGTAACACACACAGAGTTAAGTGGGTCTCTTAAAAAATAGAAAAACATGGGAAAGAGCTGGTGGAAAACGTCTTCTGGGGAGGGGGAATTCCCAGGATACTGGTTTGGCTGCAGAGACATGGAACCAGTTCAACTCTACAGTATTATTGTGAGTGTCACAAATACATCACGGTTATCCTTGGGTATTTTCAAAGGAAAGCGAGAACCCAAAGCACAGGCTACTGCAATGTCACTGAGGCTGCCCTGCTACAAGACATCGAGCAGAACAATTCCCGATTGCTGCAGGCCATAATACATCATCTACAGCCCACGGAACACCAGTTCTGGTCCCAGGAAACAAGCACAGACTGGTGAGAATGGATCGTTACACAGCTGTGGGATGATGACCAGTGGCTTCAGAAGTTTCATATGCGAAAGGCCACTTTCCTTGAACTGTGTTTGGAGCTGGCCCCGTCCCTAAAGCATGTGAATACTTGCTTGAGACAAGCTCTGACGGTGGAGAAGTGAGTGGCCATGGCTCTGTGGAAGCTGGCAACCCCGGACTGTTACTGGTCGGTTGGGAATCAGTTCGGAGTCGGTAAATCTACAGTGGGAACTGCTATGATTCAAGTGTGCAAGAGTAGGAGAGTAAAGAGTTAAAAGCTGGACAAGTTTTCAGGCCTAAATTACAGGGAACGGGGGCAATATAAGGACAAACTTTGTTTCTGTTAATTGGTATGAATTTTAGTTAGAGCATGTTATCTCTCTTCTTCTTCTCCTCCCTTTCTGGCCATCTGTGAAGGAGATGAGCCTATGGCTATTTCTGTGCAAGGTTTTATGGTGGGAAGAAAGTGTTATCTTTCTTCTCCCCCGGCATGCCTTTACTTCAAAGAATGTTAGTGTAAAATGTATAGGTTTTAAGGTGATGTGCCTGTCCTCTATATGGTAATCCTGCAAAAAACAAACAGGGGTGGGTATAATTATATTCATCATGTAGTTGTTAATATACATTTTATAGGTGTCAATGTAACCAAATAAGGGTCTATGGGGAGTTGCTGGAAATGTATACATTTACATACTGGTATGTATAAAAGGATTGTAAAGTAATCACCTCGCTGCTCACTCCTGGCATCGAGGTGGAACGAGCAGGCAATAAAGAGGTCCGTCTCCCCAATCCACCCACGGGACAACCTGTTTGATTATTTCTAACAGCAGGGGCATCAATAGACTTCTGCTATGAAGGGTAGTGACTTTGGGAAACGTGCAGGACATAGCGGACAGGTTTGCCATGATGGGGTTCCAAACTGTGGGGGGACATTGATGGCACACACATCCCTATCTTAGCGCTTGCCCACCTAGCAACCGAGTATATAAACCACAAGGGGTACTTTTCCATGGTGCTGCAGGCCCTTGTGGATCACAGGGGTCGTTTTACCGACATCTATGTGGGGTGGTCTGGAAAGGTGCATGATGCGTGCGTATTTAGGAACTTGGGGCTGTTCTCCTACATGCAGGCAGTCACTGTCTTCCCAGACCAAAAAATTAACATCGGGTGTGGAAATGCCAGTAATGATTCTGGGGGATCCTGCTTATCCCTTGCTCCCTTGGCTAATGAAGCCGTACACTGGGCAACTTGACAATGACAAGGAACATTTTAATAACAGGTTAAGCACTTGCAGAATGGTTGTGGAGTGTGTGTTTGGGTGTTTAAAGATCAGATGGAGATGTCTCCTTACTAGGCTGGACATGAGTGAAAAGAATGTCCCATCAGTTATATCTGCGTGCTGTGTTCTTCATAATGTGTGTGAAGCGAAGGGGGAAAGGTTCTCCCAGGGATGGGCTGTGGAGGCAGAAAGACTGGCCCCCAATTATGAGCAGCCAGATGTCAGCAATATGCTGAGAGCTAACTGCAGAGCACTTTGCATTCAGGAAGCATTGAAAACCAGGTTCTGCAATGAGACGCAGTAATGATTTCTGTTCCTGTATGTTTTATGCCTTTGCTTATAATCCCTCCCACCACCGATAGGAGTACCCTCCAAATCCCTCCCAAACAAGATATGAATTAATAAAGAAACATGTATTGAAATGAAGCAAAGTTTTATTTATGAATGTTCAAGTTGGTGGGGGCAGGAGGCGAGTGTTCATTCACAGTCTCAAGGGGTAGCGTGGTTGTTTGCAGGACAGCTGTCAGCATGGCCACTGCTGCTTTCTGCTCGCCTCCACCAGGGTGGAGTGCACCACATAATGCAGCCTGGCCATTTTTTTCTGAGACCGTCTGGGGGTGGGAGAGCAGGAGGCCAGAAAAGCCATAGGCAGAGGAGCATTCTGGAGGGGCTGCAGCGGGACTCTGTTCGGCCTCCGCTCTTCCTGAAGCTCCACATGTCGCCGGAGCATGTCTGCGTGATCGCGCATAATTTGAAGCATCTCCTGTATGGTACTGCACTTATGCTCCTGCATTGCTCTTTGATTCTCCCTGACCATGCCCATGTACTGAGACACAGACAGCCACCACACTCAGAGCTCTGTCTCTGCGGCTGCAGAGGCGTTCATGAGCTTGCCAAACATGTCGTCCCGTGATTTTTTTTCCCTCTTTCTAATCTGTGATAGTCTTTCCGCAGCATTTCGAGATGCGGGGGCTAAGGCTGAGGTATCTACAGAATGAAAAGAAATACACAACGTTGCCATTGTTAGCCAAGCCAGGAAAACGAAGCAACTGCTACAATGTATAAAATACTCCCCTTAGTGTGCACAAGGCTAAGCCAGACCTGCATTCCATTTCGAACATCTCAGAAGGGTCGGGTTGATGTGTCGTTACAGAGACGGTAAGCCAGGAACACTTTACTCTGCTATAGAGAGGACTAATTATCTCTAAAATGCTCATTTCAAATGCCCTATATGAGGGAGTGACTGGGCGTAAATATCTGTTTAAGATGACCGTTTTGTCATGAGATGGCCACAGTGGGTCTGAGGACAGTGCGAGCAGGTTAATAGTCTCATCAAAAGCCAAAGCAAAATAATTAGTGACTCAGTAAGACAATACAAAGGGGAATAGAGAGGTACAAGGTATCAGCTGTATTGCTTTGGTATTTGGAACATGCATCGTCTTCCCTAGGTGACTATGAGCGATATCAGTCTCCTGAGGGTAACACACGAGGAAAGGGAAGATTTGCTGCAAGCAGCGGGGTACGGGACTGGCCCTTATGTTGCTATGCTGTGTTCCGCCATGATTCTGGCTCACTTGATTGCAGTGTGGTGCAGCAAAGTATCCTACCGGGTAGGAAGGAACAAGGCTGCCCTCCACTGAAACCTTGTGCAAAGGATTACCTACGTGAAAGTTTCCTTGAGATATGAAAGGATGATTCTCAGAGCATACCTCTGCACATAAATAATTTGTTCCGGGAGTAACCCCCCAGTAAAGTCTGCTAAACCCCTGAAATCCCCTTCCTCCCCCCTTTATAAGGACATAACTGCTAAGAAGAAAAATAAAATTCACCAGATGTGCCTTCCCCGGAATCATTATTACTGTCCTGTGTACTGCTGGACTGCTCTGAGGTCAGGAATAGGTCCTGACTGACTGGGAGAAGGGGCACCCTACTCTCCTCATCCTCATCCTTCTCCTCGCCCATGGAGTCTTCATCATCCCTGGATTGGGATGTAGTGGAGGTATCAATGCTGCATGGCGGCAAAGTGGTGGAGCCGCCGCCAAGAATTGCATGCAGCTCATCGTAGAAGGGGCATGTTTTTGGTGAGGAGCCAGAACGGCTGTTCGCTTCCCTGGCTTTTTGATATGACTGCCGTAGCTCCTTGATCTTCATGTGGCACTGCTGCGCATCCCTGTTGTGCCCCTTCTCCAACATGCCCTGGGATATCTTCCCGTAAATGTCCAAATGTCTTCTGCTGGCTTTGAGCTGAGCCATAAAGGACTCCTCGCCCCACAGACCGAGGAGATCTAAGACCTCTGGTTGACTCCATGCTGGAGCACATTTGGGCCTTGCAGTAGCCATGACAAGTTCAGCTACAATGCTTTCTCTACGCTGGCTGCACAGGAAATGAAAATTCAAACTTTCCCAGGGCATGAGGGTAGGGGGCATTTCTGGTTTGCGTGGCCACGTAACAGCAGAGCGCGAATGTCCAGAGCTGTCACAACGGGGCATTGTGAGGTACCTCCCAGAGGCCATTAATGTCCAATTACATTACGCTCTGTCTACACTGATGCAAAATCGATCCATGAAATTCGATTTATGCGCTACACCACTTGCGGAAGTGGTTTTATTACGTCGACTTTTGCCGCGCTTTAAGTTGACAGAACTACTGTTCCAGTGTAGACACAGGCATTAGGAGATCGACGTAAGTGATGTTATGTTGACCTCAGTCACCAGTGAAGACCAGGCCTTAGACTGTAAGGCTACTGAAAGTGTCAAGCTTTGTTTAGAATGCAATTTGCTTTATTTCTTCCTGATCTAATCTGATTTATATTGCTCTGGTTTATAACCACTTTAAATTTTTCTCTTCTTAATACATTAATTTGTTTGTTTTATCTAAAGCAGTGCATGTGGTTTGGCTATATGTGGAGACTTCGTTTAGAGTGACAGAGCTGGTGCATATTGTGACCCGTCCATGCCTAGAGTAGCCACCTGAAAATTCCAAGGTCAGGGCAGGCTGTAAAAGGAGAGCAGATTCTCCCAACACTGGTGGGTGACACTGAAGTCAAACTTCCCAACCAGCCACAAACAGTGATTCTGATTCCCCACACTGGTTATCAAGAAGCCAAAATAAAAATATACACAGCCCCCTTTATTGCATTTCGGTCTCGGGCTCCCAATCAGCCCCTAGACCAGTTATTTAAAACTCTATGCTCTTTACCAAAAAGGTTCTCCTAACCCCAAAGGGTCAGCCACAGTACCAGATCAATATAAGTTTGGATCTTACCCAAAATACCACACTGCCAGCCAATCCTTTAGTAACTGAAACTAAAGGTTTATTATACAAAGAAAGAAACAAACTATAAGAGAAGTGTTAAAGGATTAAAGCAATCACATATATACAAATAACTGGAAAGTCCATATATATCAGGTTTCTAATAGAATTGTGGAGTTTGCAGGCTTGCATAGTCCCTCTGGTATACATCTGGTACCTGGATAAGTCTCAGTCCTTTGTTTCACAGCTTATGTTCAGTTCAGTTGTAGATGAGTTGATCGAGAGATAGGTGAAGACTGAAGACAAAATGGATGTGGTGCAGCTTCCTTTATGTCCTTTGGCCTTTGCCATGCTACTTGTGGAAATTTACAGGAATAAGATGGAGTTCAGGATCACATGAGTAAGTCCTGGTGACTCATCAGGTATATCACTGGCTTCTCCGCCTGGGCCCATTGTACCTGTGAATTTCCTTAATGGGCCATGAAGGAGGCTAGTGCTGCAGCCATCTTGTCTGGGGTGTCGCCCAGAAACATAGTACAAATTGAAATATAGATACAAACATATCCATAACTTCCATTACACCCATAACACATGAACATAAACATCATCATCTTACTTAGCACATGATAGCCTTTCTAACGGTACCTGACATGACATATCTCACATGAATTACTATGATTCTGACGTGTTGATGTTAAAAAATATAATAACCCCCCCCAATCCAGCCAGCATAACACATATCAATTTCTTTGATAAATTGACTAACCAATGAGCTTGCAGAGCCTAGAGAACTCTAAGATGGCAGTTCCCAGGGTTGCATCTGGGACCGGAGATACTGGCCGGGGGTCACATTATTCCATAATCCCGTGATTGGCCAGCCAGAAACACTCACTGGCTAAGGTAAGAGATGCTGGCTTGCAGGAGTCTGTGCTTGGGCTGACCAAGACGTGGGGTGTTCACACGGCGAAGCAAGTGCTAGTTGGGGTCTAGGAGTGAGGGATTGGGGTGACACAGCTATACAGCAGTCCAGATTGCAGAGGGGAACGTCACAGTGGGCAAGATCCACCAGCCAGACACCTGGCAAAGAATTCTCTGTAGTAACTCAGAGAACCTCCCCATCTAGTTCCCCATCACTGGCCTTTGGAGATATTTGCGGATAGCAGTTACAGTTCATCTCAATGACATTGTACATGCATTTGATGGCAATAAGCACGTTTTCAGGTGTGGCAGATTTTCCAGCCATACGTCCCCACATATCTTGCCCCAGGAGTTAGTAGTTTTATTGTAGAAACTGTAGGAGAGTAAAGAGTTAAAAGCTGGACAAGTGGTCAGGCCTAAATTACAGGGAACAGGGTCAAGGGAAGGGCAAACCTTGTTTTGATTAATTGGTGTAAATTTTAGCTAGAGTTTGTTATCTCTTTTCGTCTCCTTCTTTTCTGGCCATCTGTGCAGGGGAGAAGTCTATTGATATTTCTGGACAAGGCCTTTTGGTGGGACAAAGTATTATTTTCTTTCTCCCCCTGGCATGCTTTTATTTCAAAGAATGTTAGTGTAAAATTTATAGGTTTTAAGGTGATGTGCCTGACCTCTGTATGGTAATCCTGTAATCAACAAACAGGGGCAGGTATAATTATATTCACTATGTAGTTGTTAATATTCATTGTATAGGTGTCAATGTAACCAAATAAGGGTCTATGGGGAGTTGCTGGAAATGGATATATTTACATACTGTTATGGATAAAAGGATTGTAAAGTAACCCCCTCGTAGCTCACTCGCGGAGTGGAGGTGGAAGAAGCAGGCAATAAAGGGTTCCATCTCCCCAATCCACCCCCGGGACAACCTGTTGGGTTATTTCTAACAGAAACATTTATTTTGATCAAAAATGGCTTTTTAATGGACATAAAAACATGGTTACAATTGTATCTCCCCTCCTCCTGGTGCCCAGCTGAACACGCCCTGATGGGAACATTGTTATGCCCACCTCACTCCCTGATCCTTCCCTTTGGGTGGACAATGCTTACCCAAGCTCCTCCTGGGTTTTCTGCTGTGTCCTCAGGGTCATAAGAAACTGTAGCAACAAACATGATGTCACCTCTTGTGTTTTATTTGAATTAAACTGCCTGATTACAGAATTTTATTATCTAACAGAGAGAAACAATGAATATGGGATATACCCAGGGATTTACTTGGATTGTTAATGGATTTTATGCCTTACACAAAGACAGCATTGTGCATGTTCAGATGCTATGCACCCACCCCCAATAGGGTGAGCATTTAGCCAACACCAAGGAGAAAAATACTATGATACTGTGTGTATCGGTGCTATTAATGAGAAAGCGACAGAGCTGTCCTCAGCCTCACTTTCCTGTACATTGTGTTACATGAACAGAGTGTGGGACTGTAAACACCCTCAGTAACTCTCTGCAGATTATCTATGTTTTTTCACACTGGAGCTGAGATTTTCAATGGTAATTTTCAACTTCATTTTAATGGGGGCTGATTGGCTAAATCAAAGGTAAATCTCAGGTTAAATTATTATCTCAAAGTCTCCGCATGGTTTTGTGAAAGCCACATTTACGGATGGCTTTGTTCAAGGCTGCCTTGACCTCCCTGTTTCTCAGGCTGTAGATGAGGGGGTTTACCAGGGGAATCAGGACCGTGTAGCAAAGAGAGACCACTTTGTTCAGCTCTTGCAGTGTGTCACTTTTTGGAAGCAGGTAGACGATCATTAAGGTTACATAGAAAACTGTCACCACGATGAGGTGAGAGGAGCAAGTGGAAAAGGCTTTTGTTTCCCAGTGTTGGAAGGGATTTTCAGGATGGTGGCGATGATACACGCATAGGATGTCAGGGTTAGCAGGAATGGAGGCATGGTGAATACACAGGCTAGGATGAAATCCAACAATATGACCAGGTGTGTGTCACTGCAGGAGAGTTCCATCAGTGGGATGGAGTCACAATAGAAAAGGTCAATTTTATTTGGCCCACAGAATATTAACTGTGATAGGAAGAAGAGAAAGATGGCAGGAGCCAAGCAACCATTTAACCAGGAACCAGCAGCCAATTGGAGACAAAACCTGGGATTCATAAGTGTGGAATAATGCAGGGGTTTACGTATCGCTAAATACCGATCATAAGACATCGCTGCTAGGAGATAGCATTCGGTACCTACAAGAAAACCATAGACATACAGTTATGTGAAGCAGCCACTGACCGAGATGGTTCTGTCCCCAGTCAAGAGACTGGCCAGCATCCTGGGCAGGATGATACAGATGCTGCAGGTCTCCAAGCAGGACAGGTTTCCCAGGAGGAAGTACATGGGGGTGTGAAGGTGCCGATCAATCACAACAAGCACCACGATGAGGGTGTTTGCGGCCACGGTTGTGATGTAGACCACCAGGAAGAGAAAAATTTGCAGATCAAGGAGATCCCCAAATCCCAGGAGGATGAATTCCATGACAGCTGTTTGGTTTCTGCAGTCTGTGTCTGTCATGGGTTGAGTCTAGGAATAATAAAACAAATTGAATTGGTAGAACACAGAGTTAAGAGTTAAAGTCTTGTGAATTAATTCCATAAATAATTGGAAGCTCCCCTTCTCCTGATCACAGGCTGAATTTTAAGACTAAATGTAGAGTTCAGAGGAAAGTGGCAGGTGTCTTAATTCGAGAAAAGAACATTGGTAGCCATGCAGACTACCCTGTGCGCTATCAGAGGAATAACTACAGTAACAACGGTCCAGTTCTCCAGTAGCCACGTACTGATATGGCAGAGCAGAGCATTTCTTTATCTACTATCGTTCCTATCTAGTGACACAGAGGAGATTGACAATGATGTTTCAATGCTGTATTTCACTTCTGACAATGGCAGAATCATGTGATGTCTCAGGAGTTGAAATCAATAAATACAGCAACTGAAACCTTGCACTGACATTTCCAGTGCAGTCTAGGGTCCTTAGGCACCAACCTTCTATTACAATAAAAGTAAATAATCCAAGCATGTATCCTGGTGTAGTCAGCATTTCAGTGTCCTGTAGGAAAAGGAACAATTTCCACGTCCTACCACAGATGCATTTATTTCATCAATTGTGAAGTGGAGTAAATTCTTCCTTAGTGCATGGGGTGGTGATGGTGACGTGCTGAGGGACTGGCAGTGCCTTTTCTGTTTCTCAACATTCGCTTTGTAGCAGTAATACAATACAGCTCTTTGGAATATGGATATTGGGAAGAAGCATAACCAGGCTGACATTCAGTCCTTACCAGGGAATGTCATTCCTCTCTCCATAACGACTGTGGGATGATAATACAGGAAGAAGACACGAGGTGGTAAAAGATGCTGTCCCTGAACTTGGAGATTAGAAAGAACATGGCACATGTGATCCAGGCTAGTAAGACTCTATCTACACTCAGCACCCGATTGGGACACACTGAGCCAGACCCTCAGCTGGTATATATCAAGGTAACTCCCTTTGTGTGTTGGGGGGGCAGATCCCCAACTGAGAACCTATCACAAGAGCTGTATGTTAATCTTCATCTCTGTTAAATGGTGATATGCACGCCAAGTGGTGTTGCGGGAAGTTGAGACTGTGGCCTCATCTACACTGGCAGCTTAGGTCGATTTGAAGTCCCTTAATTCGAATTAATACTCCCGCGTCTACACTGGCGCTACTGTTAATTCGAATTAAGGTGCCTGTAAAATCAAATTAATAAGACCACCTCTGCAAGTGGTGTAGCGCCTAATTTGAATTTGTTCATTCGAATTAGTGTCAGTGTAGACGCAATAGGACTTAATTTGAATTAATTGACCTCTGGAAGCTATCCCATAATGCCCCATTTTAAAGTCCCATCCCCTCAAGCAGCCCCGGGAAGATTTGAATCCTCTTTTTCTGTGCTTTCTGCCAGCATGGAGGGAGCTTTCCCACTGTTCTCTGAATGGCTACTGCAAATCCCAAAAGTGCTCCAGCGTGGAGTCGAGCAGAGGTCTTAGACCTCATCGGGCTGTGGGGCAAGGAGTCAGTTCTGGCTCAACTCAGAGCCAGCAAAAGGAATCTGGACATTTATGGGAAGATATCCCAGGGCATGCTGGAGAAGAGACACAAGAGAGACGCTGAGCAGTGCAGAGTCAAGATCAAGGAGCTTCGCAGATGTATCATAAAGCCAGGGAAGCTAACAGAAACTCAGGACTTACTCTTGACCCCAGAGCAGTACACCAGCACACAGGACAGCACATCTGTCCTGGGGAAGGCACATCTGGTGAGTTTTCTTGTCCATGTACATTGGGGGTGGGGGGGCATGAAGGGGATGTCAGGCATTTACGTGACTGTACTGGGTGGTTACCCAGGGATCAGGTTTTTTTATGCGATGAGAAAAGCTGCTTTTATCATCAGTTGATATCACATTGAAAATGTAATGTATGTAATGGGCTGTCACTTGAAAATGTTTTCAGTGGACGGCTGACTATTTCTTCAATCCACGTTAGGATTATTCTCTGCACTGAAGGTAGCTAGCATCATGGCTTCATGCGTTTTAAGCATAGCCTCACCACTCCCCACTCAGTCCTTGTCTGCGTGGGTTTGTGATGCAAACAGAGATCCTCCACCCTGGTGGAGGGGAGCAGAAAACTGTGGCGGCCACACTGACAGCTGGCCAGCAAGCTAACACCCCCCCCCTGGAGACAGTGAAGGAACCCTCCCCCGCCCGTCACCCAAGACATGACTGTTCGTAAATAAATGTTTGCATCTTTCCAAAATGTTTCTTTATTAAATAAAATCTTGTTCATGAGGGATTTGTCAGGCACACATCTGGAAGGGCGGTGGGGGGAGTGCGTATCATCAAAGGAAAACAACATACAGGAACCAAAATCAGGCTTGCATCAAAGGCAAGCAACATACAGTGGGGTAGGTGCTGGGGGGATGATAATAGGCAAGCAACATGCAGGGGGTGGGGGTGGGTGGAAGAGAAAAGGGGGTGGGTGCTGGGGGATGATAACAGGCAAGCAACATACAGAGGGGTTGAGGTGATAAAAGGCAAGAAACACAAGAGGATGGGGGGTTGGTGGAAGAGAAAAGGCAAGCAACATGGGGGGTAGATTCTGGGGGGATGATAAAAGGCAAGCAACATACAGGAGGGTGGAGGTTGGTGGAAGAGAAAAGACAAGCAACATAGAGGGGGGTGGGAGGTTGGTGGCGGGTTGGGGGATAATCAAAGGCAAACAACATCCAGGAACAGAAATCACTCATGCATCGCTCATTGCCTGCAGCAATCGGGAATTGTTCTGCTGGATGTCTTGAAGCAGGGCAGCCTCGGTGGTACACATGCAGTACCTGCTTCACCTACTTGCTTTATTTCTAAAGTACTGCAGGATAAGCCGCGATGTATTTGTCACGTTAACAATTACAGTGCAGATTGAGCTGGCTCCATCTC
>NW_027133818.1:0-1290 GCF_026122565.2 Emydura macquarii macquarii | reverse complement strand
GATCCAAACGACCCTTTGATTTGATTTTGCAAATACCAACCCTAACCAACACAGTTTTTTGCAAAGAAAGTTTCCACCTATAATGAATTTTGCATGTCTGTATTTATCACCTTCAGGGATGGGTAACTCTGAGATCATGTATCCAACCCCCTTGATCTCACCTAAGTAGCTGCTCATCAGTGGGCATCTGCACTTTCTCTTACTCCTTTTCCCCAACCCGTTTGCTTTCAGGTTATGTTTACTGCCTGTGAATTGGGAGTGTTTGATCTATTGCTGGAATCAGAAGGGCCCCTGTCTTCAGATGCCATCGCTGAATGTTTGGGCACCAGCGCCACTGGAATGGAACAGTTACTTGATGCCTGTGATTAAAGCTCCTGGGAGTAGAAATTAAAAGTGAAGGAGGTAATGATGTCAGCAAGGGAGAAGACTAACAATTAAATCACTGCTAGTTTTAAGGCCTCATTAAATGGGAGACTGAGTTATAATATTAAAAGCAAAAATGCCAGAATGAGGAATGAGGTACAGTGCAATTTGAAAAATCTCTGTGCAGTAGACTTACAAAAGCTGAACTTGGGTAGGAGTAGGAGAGTAAAACTCATGTACAGTTACTTGGGTAGGAGTAGGAGAGTAAAACTCATGTACAGTCACTTTTCTATCTCTACTGAGAAGCTGTTTAACTCATTGGACCAAATCCACAAGCAATATTAATTACCCATGTGGAAATGAATTTGAGTCTCAAGCAATTGTAAGGGAATGTAAGAGTGTGTAAGATGTTTAATGAAAATAGTGTGGAGGCGATAAGAAGGTATTTGTTACACTAACTTAGACTTCTTTAAACTCTCCTACTAACTTGGCCAGTTGTCTTTATATCTTTATTTCTATTTTCTTTATTTCATAAAGTGCAGCCTCAGATTTCCCGACCTAAAGACATGAGGTCAGACCCTCAACTTGTATAAATTGGGGAAGCTCCATGGAAGTTGACAGAGCTATGCCTGTTTCCACCAGCTGAAGATCTGGACAGCTACAGTGTGAAGTGTACTTTAGAAATATTTACAGCTAGCTTAGAAAGAGATGTGTTAAGAAAAAGTGACCTTGTATGCAAATCCCACTTATACAAAAAACTTCTTTATTGCATGTTCTTTGCTTTCAGCCTTAAGTGTGCCTTTAGTACACTATTTAGCGAGGCAGAAATGAAGAGAAAAGACTGTACCACATACAATATCTATCTACTTTTCCTAACCTGTTGTATTTCATATGCAGGAAACATTGGTGGATTTTTCTGTAAATTCC
>NW_027133817.1:0-12890 GCF_026122565.2 Emydura macquarii macquarii | reverse complement strand
ACTGCAGAAAACTGTCCTGTAGTGACACTATATATATTAATTATTATTATATTATATTTAGTATATATAACTTAATTAATTTATAATTGTGATTAAAACATGATGGTTAGTGTTTGTAGTCCCATATTACATTAAACTGATATTTAAAGTCCCTTTAGATTTGTTTTCTCATGGGGTCCACAGGAGAGTGTTAAGGTGTAATGGGGACCCTACTGATAGGTTGGACTTTCTGCATCCTAGTGAACTGGTGGATCAAATACTAGGCTTCTTGCCCCAGTGAAGATGGAGAGGGAGATGTGATGCGCTGTGATTTTTTTAACATAGTGGAAATTTGTGACTGATGAATCTCTGCTTATGGTTGGTCAGAAGAAAGGCAGGTCCAAGAAGTTCTGTAGGCCTGGGAGTCAAAGGGGCCCAATTAAGGTTGCTCTGTCTCTTTGCCCAACCTATCTCAGATGTAACCCCGCACTCCAGCTCCTTCTCAGATGTGACTCCCCTCCCTTTTCCTCCATTCCCCATTCCAGTTCTCTGTTCCCTGTATCGGTTCCCACTCCCAGTCTCCTTGAGAGGCCTTGACAAGGAAGTGTCAAGCCACTTTAATAGTAGATGATGTGACCAGCTTCACCTAGAGAGAAAGAGAGAGGGAGGAGGGGAAAGGCGGGTGGGACTGCCAGCACTTTAGATAGAATTGAATGATGTATTAAATACTATCAAAAGTGGGTGTGCAGATTCTCTTTTTAAAATTGGTTTCTGCCAGTTTTTATATTGCAGGGAGCAATTTTTCCCACACTTGTTTCACATAAATCCCGATGTGATATTTTTTCATAGAATAAAAGTATACTGTTTATTATTACAGTTTCCAAACCGTGAGCTTTTTGTTTCAGATTCCTTTTTCCCAAGAATATCTCCGTGGATGGTGGCTTGGAGTGTGATTCTGGTGATTTTGTTGGTGTTCATCAGCCTTACTCTTATTTTGTTCAAATTAAAAGGTGAAGCTCTAATGGGGGAAAATACAGTGTAATCAGAATGAGATTTTCTCTTTAGAAAAGACAGTGTAGATTTTCTACATGAGAAAGTTACACCAGCTTAAGACGTGAATTTAAATTGATTTTGTTAAACCAGAGCAAACCCCTGTGTGGACACTTCAGTTTTAGAAAAGCTTACTTCACTTTAGTTTGAACCTGTTCCTATTCAGCTTAAAAAAACCGTAAAACTAGGTTTGCACTAGTTTAACTAGACTTTCAGTGGGGCCTGATGGAATTAGGTTTCCAACTCCCATTGAAATACAATGTGCTTTGGCTCTTAACTCCCCTACGCTTCTATGCAAATCTCTGTGTTAAGCGGTTTTTGATGTTTAATTCTATGGTATTCAAAAGATTATTGCGGCATTAATGAACAGCTTATTACTGTTGGTGTGGCAGGCTCTATCAGGTGGTTTTTTGTTTTTAACGTGTGAGCAAATCTTCAGCCTTGGGGAAGACAGGCTATGTTTTTGTTGTTAGTTTTGGGCTCTACCAAGTATCCGGAAGAGGGGGCTGAACAGAAAACAGGAACAGGAAACTCATTATCTTGATCTCAGGTTAGAGACAATTCCTGAGCAATCAATTCTTCAGGTTATTTAGGAAGCAAATATCCACAGGATTGGTGCTATGCCCCAGCTTTTAAACAGATTCTCAGAGGAAGCTGTTCAGCCTGCCACAACTCCAAGAGGTCTCATTCTTCCTTCAGAGTAGGTGCCACAGCCTCACCACCTTCTTGAATGAGCCTCTGGGCTCCAGCACTCCTGTTTTCACAACAAGAGCTCTGCCCAGCGAGTCCATACTGAGACAGATTACTGAACAGAGGCTTGTATGCTCTTCAGGGACTAATTCACCCCAAGAAGTATTTGCAGTGACACCAAATACCCTTTTCAAAACAGAGTAGGATTTATTAGTCAACCGGCATCAGTTCTTGGAGCTCCTTCTAACCAAGCCTTGGTGTTAGGTGAGTTCCTGAATGAAGGAATTGCCTGTGTGCCGTTTGTGATGATCTCTGTTCTAGGACATGTCCATATGTGCAAATAAATCAAATTACACTTAGAGTGTACCCAGAATGTGTCACTGATTTCTTCTTCACTGGGAACCCTACCTGTAAGTCCCTGGAGAGCTGCAATGGCTTGGTAGAGGGGCAACATTATTATTACACAAGGATTCAGAATGAAAATATTCTTTTAAACCTAGATTCACTGAAAAAGTCCTTACTTTTTGTTTTCTTTTTTAGGAAAACATCTGGACACTATCAGTAAGTTCCATTTTTCTTCTGGTAGAACCAATGTTAAGCTATGAAATATTTGTGAATGAATGTGACAATGTTAACTTGAAAATAACAATAAGTACCACTAATACAAATAGCATAATTTGTTATGTAGGTAATGGGCAGGAAGCCAGTACTGTACTTGTGTCTACAGTGAGGCAGAATGGTGTGGGTGACCAGAGAGACTGTGCACTTGACGCCCATGACAGAAATGGCTCCAGGCCAGCTCCATATAAACAACTATGGAGACGGGCTGGTGGCAGCCCAGGATCCAAGTGAGGATGTGGCCACTGGGGTCAGAATTATATGCACGGAGTGCCAACAGCCCCGGCATGCAGGCGATGCATCTGAGTTATAATTGTGACCTTTCATCCAGCTCAGCGCTGGCATAATGGCCACTGAGAGACTTCTGAGCTGCCTTCTGCCTTTCCTTATAGAGCTGCACCAGGCTAGCTTCAGCCGTGTAAAAAGCCACCCTGGTGCAAGTCACTTATTCTGAGTTCAACCCCTAGGATTGTAGTGATGCAAAACAGTGCACACAGTGTAGATGGGCCTAAATGATCAATGACTGGGGGGGGGGGGGCAGGCAATGTTTAATTTCACCCAAGAGAAACTTTTACAGGATTTTTTATATTTTTGTTTATTATTTAGGTAAACTTCACACAGAGCTCGGTAAGGGCATTTTTTGTTTTGTTTCTCTCTAATGCAGTCTTTTCTGTGATATTGAATCCTATTAATACTGTCTTTGTCACTGCTTTTGACACTGCTTCATTCTCATCCTTATCTATATGTTTGCTTTCAGAGTGGAGAAGATCCCTTGGTGATGCAGGTAATGACAACTCATATTTAATCAGTGGGAGATCCTGCACCTTTCACTGTACAAAAAATAAAGAGAAAAGTGTAATATGATATTTTCCCTGTTCATAGAAGAGAGGGCCTTGAGAATCAAAGGAGAGAGAGGAATGGATCACCACAATACACCCTCATTACATGTTGCTCCCATAATTCTGGAAAGAATCCCTGCTCTGAGTGACTGAGAGTTATTGTTTCTTAGGATCCTAGCCCTAGTGTCAGTTAGCGGACTAAGAGTGAGCAGACCCAAGAGTTCAAACCAAGGAGTAACTCTAATCAGTATTCAACATCCACTTCTTTTCTCTTCTCCCTTTTTAACTCTCTCCATCAAATCCCAACTTTCTACTGTTTTTAACAATCTTTTCCTCCATTAATTCATTTTCAAACCCTCTTTCTCCTCCCTCCAACACTAACTTCCTTCTCTTGTAGAAGTTCCTTGCTTGTAAATCAAAATCCCAATTTTAAAAATGAAAGATGGAGTGATAATTCTCTTTGTCTGGCTTTGATGACTAGCTGCAAAATTTTAATTAGGGTTATATAGTATCTTGTCGTTCTCTACAAATCTCAGATATGTGGTAGGATGGAGCAGGCATCATGCTGGCATCAACAAGACATCCAAGCTCAAATATTTTGAAATTTATGGAGGGAGGGCACATTAGGGAAAAGATCATTGTGACTACATGAATGATGTGAGTGGAAATCTCTGGGGTTTCCCTGTGATTACGAGGTCTCTAATCCCCTTCGTGGGGAGAAGTGGAGGAGAAACATTCTGAGTCTCAGGCTCAGCTCAGCAAATTTTCTTCTGTCATTTCCGTAGGGAGTGACTCTATTGTACATGTTGGTGAGATCTCAGAGCTGCTCCCCATTCAGAGCCGGGTAAATCCCAGAGAAAAGAGATTTCCTGATTCAGTCTCCAGCTGGGGCAGATTCTGTCACTGACACCATCAAACCCTCCCCCAGGGCTGAGCTTGGCCCCTAACGCTCTAATTCTCTCTCTCCCCCAGCGAATGTGTCTCTGGATCCAGACACGGCTCATCCCCAGCTCGTCCTGTCTGCGGATGGGAAAAGTGTGAGATGGGCAGACACACGGCAGGATCTGCCCGACAACCCTGAGAGATTTGATTCTGTGCGCTGTGTGCTGGGCTGTGAGGGATTCACCTCAGGGAGACATTACTGGGAGGTGGAGGTGGATGTGGAGGGTTTGGGATACTGGGCTGTGGGGGTGGCCAGAGAGTCTGTGAGTAGGAAGGGAGAGATCAGCCTTAGCCCTGAAGGGGGGATCTGGGCTGTGGAGCAGTGGCGGGGTCAGTTCCAGGCTCTCACCTCCCCTGAGACCCCCCTGCCCCTGAGCCAGGTCCCCAGCAGGATCCGGGTGTGTCTGGACTGTGACCGGGGGCAGGTGACATTTTTCGATGCTGGTGACCAGGCCCCGATCTTCACTTTCCCTCCGGCCTCTGTCCCTGGGGGGAGAATCCACCCCTGGCTCTGGGTGTGGATGGGATCCCAGCTCAGACTGTGTCCCTGAAACACTGGGGACCCTCTCTAGCCGCACACACCCTAGTCTCTATGACCCTAGAAAACTCCCATTTAACCAGCCCCCTGGTCCCTCATTTCTATGACCCCTAGAAGCTCCACCCCTCCCTGCAGCACCTGGGATGGGAGGGGGTGAAGAACCCCTGGAGCTGCAGGGGGAGCTGAGGGGCCCTGAGGGGCAGATGTGGGGCTGGGCAGGGGCAGAATTAACACCCGGGCTGGGACAGGCAGACGTGGGGGTGGCTGGACCCAGCATTAATTAATGAGGGATTGGGGGGTTGGGAGAAGCTGGAAGCTCCGCAGCGGCAGGGAGGGTTTGTACAATCTGTGGGGTTAGATCTCACTGGGGCTCCCAGCCAGAGCTCCTGCCGCAGGGCCACTGTCACCTTCCTCTGTCGCTGCAGGGCTGGCACCACAGTAATTGTCACACACACGCAGGGGATGGGCAGGGAGAGTTCACAAATCACAGGATCACCCAGAATACAGTCTGTGTTTATAATTTATAATTTATTTATTTATAATTTATAATGTATTTATTTATAATTTCCTAAGTTTTATGATATTGTTCATGTGCATGTGTCATATTTGTATTGGAAGTTATGGATATGGTTGATGTATCTGTATTTCAAATTTGTTTTTGGGCGACACCCCAGACAAGACAGCTGCAGCACTAGCTGTTTAATGACCCATTAAGGAAACTCACAAGGACAATGGGCCCAGGGAGAGACCTGATGACTCACCAGGACTTATTCATGTGACCCTGGACTCCAGCGTATTTCTGTAAAATTTCACAACAAGCAGCATGGCAAAGTCCAAGGGACATACAAGGTAGCTGCACCACATCCATTTTGTCTTCAATCAGTCTTTAGTCTTCAGCCTTCACCTACCTCTGGATCAACTCATCTGCAACTGAAGCTGTAAATCAAAGGACTGAGACCCATCCAGGTACTGGATGTGCACCAGAGGAACTATACAAACCTGCAACTCCATAATTCTACTGAAAAGCTGATGTATATGGACTTTCATATCATTCGTATGTATCTAATTGTGTTAGCCATTTAACATTTCTCTTATAGTTTTTCTTTCCTTTTATAATTAACTTTTAGTTTTAGTTACTAAAGGATTGGCTGGCAGTGTGGTATTTTGGGTAAGATCCAAACTTATATTGATCTGGTGCTGTGGCTGACCCTTTGGGATCAGGAGAACCTTTTTGGTAAAAAGCATAGAGTTTTAAATAACTTATCTCTTTACTGGACTTAATGGCTGATTGGGAGCCAGAGACTGAAATGCAATAAAGTGGGCTGTGTATATTTTGTTTTAGCTTCTTGATAATCAGTGTGGGAAATCAAAAACATTGTCTGTGGCTGGTTGGGAAGTCTGACTTCAGTGTCACACACCAGTGCTGGAAAAATCTGCTCTCCCTTTGCACCATGCCCTGACCTTGGCATTTTTAGATGGTCTAACCTAGGCACAGATGAGACACAGGGAGAAGAAAAGGGACAGAAATATTTATAAAACACCACAGGAGGTGAGACTGTAACTCATTAGTTTCCTATGTTACTTCCTTGGCTTCGTTACCATACTTCGTTGTCATTATAAAAAATGTTCCCTAAATCTGTGGGTCTCTTTTCCATTGCTCCTTTTCACTCTGATGGTTATTTACAGTAAATAAACCATGAAAGACAATTCTGATTTGTTCTTTTTGAATTTTCCAGCTGCAATTGTTGGGGGCAGAAGTGTGGGATTTGCTCCCCTACTGCACCAACAGGGACGATACCAGCATGTCTGTATGATAAGATGTTGGATTTTACTGTGATATGTTGCTATCCAGCCTTTGCTCTGTCTATTGTGGTGGCTATAGCCATGTAAATCAGGAATTGCTCAGCTGTGCTCCGTGGAGAGATGACTGAATACGTGGTGCTGATTCTCCTCTTTGTTCCCGGAGGTACTGAATTTATTCAAAGGTGGCTAAAGAGATATTAAATATGTTCTTTACATTTCTTCTGCCCATCAGCAATTGCTGCAATGTCCATGGCGGCGTTCATGGGATGGGACCTGTTCTCAGAGTCTCTGGAGGTTTGTCTACACTAGAATGTAGGTTTCTCTCTCTCTCATTGTACAATCTGTGTGTAGACAAGGCAAGT
Organism: Emydura macquarii macquarii; assembly: GCF_026122565.2. Lineage (NCBI taxonomy): Eukaryota > Metazoa > Chordata > Testudines > Chelidae > Emydura > Emydura macquarii. The sequence goes on along the minus strand of NW_027133817.1, from coordinate 6,069 downwards.
GGTAGTTCCACCTCACTGTAACTGGTCAAGAAGAATTCTGTGCGTTGGAGGGTGTTGGGGAGGTTGGGGTCACTTTGATTAGCTACCCTGAGGTGAAAGCCTCACTTTCCTCATCTCCACTAGGACTGTACAATGAGATCACGGCCTCAAAAAACCTTTCCCCTAGGGTGGACATGAGCTAAAAGATGGGATGTAAAGGGAGATTCCCCACTTTTTTCCAGGGCTGTGACTTGGTCTTCTGTGAGCTTATAATTGAAATGACTGGGTGTAGGATCCATGCAGGGACTTAGGCATTGCAACGCTGAGCATTACCGCACCTAATTTTTAGGTTCCTAGAACATCACAAGAACAACCCTGTGACCCACAGAGCCTGATGTAGGTGCCTAGTCTCCTTGTACAATGGACGGAGTCCAGCAGATGCCTTAAAATGCAATCCGTAAGAACCAGCATGCTAAGTGGGGAGCCATCTACACTAGTCACTGGGAGATACTAACAGAGTGTGTCCTAAGCCTGGCTGCTCTCAAAGGTAAGCGCCTAAGGCTGTGTTTACACTGTAGTTTGTCAGCATAATTTAAGTTGCTCAGCGGTGTGAATAATCCCCACTGCCCCCCAAGAGACATAAATTACACCGAGATAAGCACCGCTGTCTACAGCACTGATGTAGCTGCTGCTGCTCATGGAGGTGTTTTTATTAGGACAACAGGAAAACTCTCTCCCTTCGGCATTGAACGTCTTTTCCTGACACGCTGCCGTGGCCCAGTTGCATTGGTACAGCTCTGCTGCTGCAGCACTGGATGTGTAGACATGCCCTAAATCTGGGGGGCTACTCTGCATATCAATCCACCGCTGGAGGCGTTTCCATGAGAATGAGTTAGGCACCTGCTGTTCTGCACACCACTTGTAGGTGAGGGTTGTTTCAGTATTCCTAGCCACTTTATAGCTTTCAGCCCACTGGTAGCACACTTGCCTGAGATGTGGGGGATCCAGGTTCAATGTCCCACTCTTGGCCAGAAAGGGGGAGAGGATTTGAACAGGGGTTACTCATTATCTAGGTGCTTGCTCCAACCACGGAGCTATGGTATAGTTGGATGGTTCAAACTCTCCTGTCCTCACTCACCTTGAGCATGAGTCCCGGACCAGCTCACAACCACCCAAAGTGTCTTCCTGATTCTGGCTGGGGGACAGGAATTTTTGTTCATACTTAAGAAATTGAAAGCAGTGTCTTCATGACTTCCTCAGCAGAACTTCACACAGACTGAGACTCTGGCCATTACCTTGAATGATTGCGGTGGAAGGATCCTAAATTTAAAGTCCCCTGGTCTACCTTTTATTTATGTATCGCTGGTAAGACAGTTCTGGGCAGATCCTCAGCTGGTGTAAAGTTTCAGCTCCACAGCGCTGCTGAGATCTGCCCCAGCAAGTTTTCAGTGAATTCAATGTCGTCTCTTCCCCAACACAGCTACATACACTAAGTCAAGCACAAGGGCTAGAACTGCATAAGGAGGAGCTGTAACTTCAGAGGAAGGATTGTCCAGTGGTCATGGCGTGAACCTAAGACTGGTGACCCAGGTTATATTCTCTGTTTTGTGAGACTTTCTGTGTGGCCTCAGGCAAGTCACTTCATTTCTCTAGACCTCAACCCCCATCTGTGAAAAGGGGTGAGAATGTTTCCCTATTTCACACGGCTGGTGTGAGGATAAATACACTGAAGACGTGTATCATTCAGCTCTTGTGATCCTGGAGGCCATAAAAGAACCTAAGGTAGCTAGCGGGGAAACACACATCCAGAGCTACCTCCCCTGCTGCGCTCAGTTTGGATCCACTCAGTTGTTCAAGTTACCCATCAGCAGCACCTCTCAAGCCCGGTATGTCACAAAGGGCAGCGCCCCTGAGAAGGGAAACCAGAACCCTGCCTCACTCCAGCACAAAAGAGCCATCAAGGCAATTCGACCAAACAGAAGAAGGACAAATATTTTTCCTTAGGTTAAAAATACCAAGTGGAAAAATTCATTACAAACAGAAACCATCCCTGCTTAATTAGCGTCCTTCAGTTCCTACAGGGAAAGTCTCCCTCAGGAAGATGGGAAGGAGGATGAGGTCTGTGTGTGTTGCGAGTCGGGGATTTGATGGTGAAAGGTGGGCAGTTGATACAGAAACAAACAAATATTTTTTTCTCAAGTTAGTTAAAAATATCTCAGATTGTCCTAAATCCTGTGATGTTGGTCACACCCCCAGCGCCATCCATCTGGGTGCCCACGTCCATCCCTGGCACAGGCTGGTGGGCAGTGCTGGGGAGGGGGGGGGGGGGGAATAGGAAATACAGGCTGGTGATGTGGGACCAGGCTGACATGGGTGGGTCTCACTTGAACATGGAAAATGCCCTCAGCCAGGCTGGTGCCAGAGTCCCGGTTGGGCTGGGTCAGTTCTCTGTGGGGGCTGGCTGGCTGGAGTCCTGTCCAGAGGCACCAGGCCGCCTGGCTCAGCTCAACGCGGGGATGGGGGTACACTGGGGACATGTCATGGACATACAGAGGTCAGACTGACGTGGTGCTGAGGGGCAGCTGGGGGGGCTGGGCAGGGGCAGAATTTATAGCTGGGCTGCAGACAGGCAGATGTGGGGGTGGCCGAGAGACAGGATTAGTTAAATATGTTTTGGGGTTTCTGGGACAAGCTGGAAACTCTGCCCCAGTAGGAGTGTTTTGTAAATCTAGCCTGCTAGACACTAAAAATCTAGGACTGAACAGATGCACTGGATTTATGGCTCATTGCTACCAGCTATAGCACACTAACCCCTCTTTTTGTCCTATGACCGCAGTGGTGTTAATGTAAGCGGGGGAATGGGCCCGCTATTGTGGGGAACTTTCCTTGCTTATACATGACCCCGGTGGAGTTGGTTAGTGAAAGGATCCGAGTCCCTGCTCCCACTCCCTTTACCCAGAGGCCCACTTGACCTCGAAGTCTCCCCTCCCACTCTCCTATATAGCGGGATCCCTGTAACCCTGACAAGGCTGGGCCCAGGATTCCTGGGGCTCAATCCCCAATCTTGCCGTGATCCCTTAGGGCAGGGGCTAGGGTGTCCCCACTCCGGGTACTAACTCTGCACTGGGTGCTTCCCTGACCCACTGATCACTGTACACAATGCAAAGCAACAGAATTTATTACACAAACAGCAATCAAAAATCAAATAAAAAATAAGAAAAGAGGAGAAAGGTTAAAGGAAAACACCCAACACTGCCCCCTGGCACAGGGCACCACAAACAGTGTTTCTGGGGTGTAAGGGAGGTTCACAGTCTGTGTCACACGTCGCAGGCCCACTGTCGAGGCCCTGGCTACGCTGCAGAGTTGCAGAGAGTCAGACACTCTCTCTGGCAGGAGCCACACACTCCCAGGGTCCCCATGGTTCTCCCCAGCTGCTCACTGCACCCAGATTCAAATGGCTCCAGCCCCCAGCTTCTGCTTCACTCCACTCAATGCAGCTACGCTCGGCTCGGCTCTCTGGGATGCCCCTCTGGTTCTGCTGCTGTGGGTCAGCTCAGCTTAGCTTTCTGTGTTCCTCTTCCAGCTGCTGGCTGCTTTGTCTTTAGCTCCCCTCTGCCCTGCCCCTGCAGGCAGCTCCAGCTCACACAGAAGGCCCAGCTCCCCGACCCTCCTGGCTCTCTCATTGTCCTGCCCGCCCTGTCAACAAGGGCTGTGTCCGTTCCAGGGTCCTGCTTCCTCCAGAGATGGCCAACCAAAAAGATCCACTAAGTTTCAGTAAGGGGATAATAGACCCCTTACATTCCCCCCTGCTAAAATTCTGCCACACCCAGGATGTTCACACTAGCGCACCTAGGTCCCATATTAACATTTACCAGCATCATGTTATACACAAAAAAACCTCCATTAACAATTAACAAAAAGAACATTTAACATATTTCGCACTCCATATCTACTTCTCTATGTTAATCATGATAATATTCATCAACACTACACAGAGTTCATAACATAATCATCTCTAAGTTTAAGGGGTGGTACACCCTTATTAGTTCTCTGGGATCTTCTTAAGACTGGTGATTCATCACCCATCCTCCCTATGCTGCTGTCCTCGTGTAACACTGGGTCAGTTTGAGGGATCTGGCCATTTTTGTTGTGGTTTGGGGTTGCCCCACTCTGTTCCTCTCGGTATTTGGTTTGTGGGACTAGCACCATCCCCCCATTGGTTTCAGTCTCCTCGGGGCATGCCGGCCTACATCTCCTGTGGTCCCTAATCGGACTAAGGGTGCAATGTTTTAGCTGGTCCCTATGTACTACCCTCTCAGGGCCTCCTCGTTCAGGCCAGATAGTGTAAACTGGCAACTTGGGGTTGTTGCGAGCGGCCATAATGTGGGGATTTGACTCCCACTTGTCCTGTATTTTATTATGTCGCCAGCAGCTATGGTTACAAACTGGTACACAGCCACCAGGCCATATGAGAGCCCTGCTGGAGAGGAGATCATAAGTCTTTTTGTTACTTTGGGTTGTGTCTTTAGTTGTACTGAGAGCAACTTCACAGGTTGTCTTTAGCCTGCCATGGACACCTCTGACCCAGTCATCAAAATCGGTCACCTCATCTTTAGAAGAGAAAACTTCCTGGTGCTTCTCTGGCAACACCCTCAAGTTAGCTGCCTGGGCAGGAATCAGCCCCTGGGGCTGCGTTTGGGCTGGAAGTGGCAGTCTCCCACCACACCTTTCTTGTGTTACAGGGAAGTTCGTTGACCCTGGCTTATGGATATATCTCTGGGGACAAACTGTAGGACACTCTGCTGGGGTACAAACAAAGGGCAATGTATTGTGGTGACAAACAATACATTCAAAACCACTGAAGGTAAGAATACACACAATGGGGATAAACCCCAGGTCCCACAACCAGTAACACAACCCCTGGATCCCCAACGTCTCTGATATTTACAGTTGGTTTTCACTTCTCCCCAGGAGCGCTGGTCACGACCTGGTCTCCGTCTGCTTCAGCTCCAGGTCCGCAGTCGGCGGCTTCTCGTCCTCGGTTTATGACTCCCACGCAAACCGATCGTGTCCCTCCCACTCTGCCACTCGGATGCACAGCCCCATCTGTGCTAGTGAGTTCCTTAAATCAGCTTGGTTCGCTTTTCCCCCAGCCAATCACTGGCCAGAATCATTTCCCGCTCTTGTGGGGTGTGCAGGCGGCAATCTATTGTGCACACGGCACGCTAGTTTAGTGCACACGGCACTGAACCCCAGGCTTCCTGCCATTCTGCTCAGTATCCGGGCAGACTTACCTTTGCTGGCGTCCTGCCAAGCATCCTGGCGGGGTCCCAAGCATGTCTGACTCCATCTTGGATCTGCCATCCAATATGGAGTCTGGCCTGGTCGGCTCCCTTTCCTTAACTGGGGACTCTCTGAACCTATTTACAAACATATAATCATTCCCCAACAGCACTTCCCCAGCCTGTGGCAAGGTCTGCACCAGCCCCTGCAGCCATTGACTAGGGGAGGCACAAACTCTCTCTCCTCTGTCCCTTTCCTAGCACCAGAGTGAATCTGGCTCATTGAGCCAACCAGCTCCTGCCTCAGTCTCCACATCTATAAAATAATTGTATTTGTATCTCAGTCAGTGGAGGACGAGCCCCTCATTGTGCTGAGCTCTGCACAGACACTGAGTGAATGGAGCCAAAGAGCTCACGGTGCAGGGCCCTGATCCGGCCGAGAGTCAAAGTTTCGATCCTGTCAGAGGATTTAATGTGGGCAAAGCTACTTTGCAGCAGAGTCTTGACAGGATCTGGGTCTAGGGTAGGGGAAATTGCAATAGGAGGATGAGGGAAACAAACTGGGGGGTGGTGGGTGAAGAGAGGAAGGCTGAGGTAACAGTAAATCTCTACTACACATGGTATTTCTGAAGATGGCTGTGAGGTTTGGTGGCTGTTGATTCAGCAGCTTTGAAATGAATGAAAGAGGAAATAGAAGTGCAAGGGGTCAGATTAATTTTTATCTGGTCTATTTAGAAAGCTTTGAGTGTGTGTATCCCTCTGTAATAACTGGAACATTATGATGTCAGGTAAGAGTGGTGCTAGCATT
>NW_027133816.1:0-12730 GCF_026122565.2 Emydura macquarii macquarii | reverse complement strand
CTCTCAGACTGGGATCTGCTATTAGTGTGCTCAGGAATTGACACGACTCTCGTTCGATAATGACAGAAAGGCTTTAATTACTATACTTATAAACATATACAATGAGCCCCCAAACCAACAGTCCAGTATATTTTAGCTACAAAAGCAATTATCCTCACTAATGCAGGCAGGAGGCGGTGATGGTTTATTAGCAGCTTCCCCGGAGAGCCTGGATCGCTGGTCTCAGAAGACAGTTGGGCAAGATGGCAGTTCTTGTCAGTTTCTTGTCCAGAGTGATTCTTCTCTCTTGAAGCTTGCCTGTCTGCTTATTTCCATTGCTTCTCTTTTATATTCTTAAATTCGATGTTTTTCACAGCATTTTGGTAATTTACATGAGTAACCACAGGAATTCCAGAAAACAATACAAGAGGGAGAGACCCATGTGCTTTAATTAGTGAAAAGGGCGCTAGCCACCTAGATGTGTTGTGTAGTTTCAGTTTTCCACCCTTCAAACAAAGGGGTATTGGGGTTGCTGTGATTAAATTGAGCAATACCTGGGGTGGCATCCAGCCATGGGCTTTGATCATAAGGTATTTTGAGAGGTCTGGAGCCATGGAGGTCTAGCACGCCCGGCATTTAACACATTTCTGTTTACCGCATAGATGAGTTACTCCCAGAGGATAAGCTCCTTAGGGAAGATGGTGCAGACAGAGAGGCAATTAATAAACAGTTTTCTTAATGAAATACCAGACATACCTTGAGAATGGAAAGACAGCATGGGTGTGTTGCAATAAGAAACAACCACCCCTTTTCAAAAGGGACTCCAGCCACATTTCACACACTCTGCAATATGCAACTTATTAATTTGGTAGCTTAATTTTATAAGTAGGCCCAGCCTAGCTGAAATCTCATGGTCTACAGGTACTCTGAGGAAGATGAGCTGCTCCTTTAATTGCACAATGAGCAGCGACACAGGAGGAGGTTGGGGGCAGCTCTAGGCAGCTCTGCAGTGGCAGAGACCAAAATCTGAGGACAATGCTGCTTTCCTTAGCCTGGTAATTTCTTGCAGACTGCTGGAAGAAAGCAACTCTCAGGGTGTGTCTACACCACACGCTAAGCCCAGGCTCTGACTCAGCTTTGAGCCCAAGCCCCCTTCTGTCCACACTCACCACCAATCAGTCTGATTCAGGTCTGGGATCCTAGCACCCACCTGGGGTCTGGATCTGCACCTGAATTCTGTTCAGCTCCAAGCCCTGTGGTTTTGCAGTGTGGACGCAGCTCAAGCTGCAGACCCATTAGAAGGTCCCAGGGCCAGCGATTGCAAGCCCAGGTTTATAGTGAAATGTGGATTCTCAAGCAGGGACTCAGACACAAGGAGTCCAGCAGCCTGGGTCCCACCATTGATGATTTGCTGGCACCATCACAGACCAGGTGCAATTGCTACTGGGTTGACGTTGATGCGAGTGTGTAACAGGGAGGGGAGAATTCTAACCTGGCAGCATTTTATACCCACTAGGCAGGGGGCAGTGACCATCCGAGGGGTCGGGCAGGGGAGAAACGGGCTCCCTGCATGTGCCCGGGAGACTGGTACTGGAGAAACTGCTGCATTTTCTGCCACCCACATTCCTGCCCTTGCAGCATTTTATGACCCAAAAATACGACTATCAGGCACTTCCCAGCTGGCTGAGGTAGCAGTTGCCCCATTCTCCAGTTACCCTCTGATTTGCTGTTACCCCCGAGGAGCTGTGAGACACCGGGATTGTTTGTTTAGCTGCTTTTATTGGGTGCCTTGTTGTAGCCGTTTGTTTATTGCCCAGCTGATTGGGCAATAAACATTTCATTGTCAGTACGGGCCAGATGCTGTCAAGGCCATTTTGCAATACCTCTCATTCTGTTCCCCTCAAAAGCCGGATCTGCACCATCTCCCTCCGCTGCAAAAAGGCAGCAAATTGCTGATCAGAGGCAATGCGTTTTCACACAAGGCACAGCTAGCCTGTGGAACTCCCTGCCACAAGATCTCTTGGATCATTCCCCTTTTCTGAACCCTGCCAAGCTCTTGTCATTTAGAGGGATAATGGGACCATCCAGCGTTATCACAGTCAGTTTTACAAAGTAACCTGGAGTGGGAAGGGCTATAAACCCTCCTGTGTCAAGGTAGAAGCCCCAGCTTCTAACCTAGGGGGTGAGGGAGGAATCTGTCCTGGAGGCAGGTTATTCCATCACTGCCCACTACAAGGGTGTCCTGCCCCTTCCTCTGAAGCAGCTGGTGCTGGCGGCTATGGATGATGGGGTGCTCACCTCAGATCTACTCAGCTGACAGCTCTGCTGCTGTCAGAAGGCTCAGCTGGGAATCTCTGTCTGGTGCTGCTCTCCCAGTCTCTGTCCTGCCGTGGTGCTGGGACTTCATGGGGCATCCCACAAGGGCAGGAAGTGGGAATGGCCCATCCACATGTGAAATTCCAGGCCCTCCCACTGAACCCTAACTACTTCTTGTAAACTCCTTGCATTAGGGGGAAGCATCACTCCTGTCAGTTCAGGTGTGTCTGTAACAACTGTATAAACAGGCCTAATGAAAGAAAGCTGGGCATCTGGCCCCATTGACTTCAGTGGGATTCACACCAGCTGGGGATCTGGCCCCGCTCTCTGCACATGGCGGTAACTCCAGTCCAGCACATGCATCCGTGTGGTTACATTTGTCAAGTGCTTTGGGATCCTTCAGATGAAAATGGCTGTAGAGAAGGGGTTGGCCCGGCTTTGAGCAGGGGGTTGGACTAGACACTCCCTGAGGTCCTGCCAACCCTCATCTTCCAGGATTCTATGAAACCAGGGCAGTGCTAGCTCTGTCAGCTGTAAACCACCCTGCTGTGCCGGGCTATGTGCTGAGCCAGAATAACCCTGACCCTTCTCCCCACAGGCAAACCCTCGAATATAGACCAGACGGGGCTTCCGTGGAAAGAAACCAAACAAAGATGATTCGGCAACCTGGAGCTGATTTGCTCAGCGCCTGCTAAGGCCTGGGTGACCCTGGGGATAAAAGCAGTGTCAAGGATACCTTTGAAACAGTTCGTTCAAATACAGTCAGTCCCAGCCTGGCTGGTTGGGGTATTTGTGCAAAACTCACAATCAAATTACATGTGAAAGGGGGTTTCTCTGATCACCCCACGGAGCCAAACTGCGCCTGAGCCGCAATCGAGGGAGCTGCTTTGAAGTTGTGCTTCAGAAGGGCTGGGCCAGCACTGCCAGACCCACTGTGAACAGGGCCTGAGTGACGGCAGGAAAGTGCTTCACGTGTGAACACGTCTCCGGTTTTGGAGTCCACCTCTCGTTCCCAGACAGTGGAGATGTCGCATGGGTCGTTGTCTCATCCTGAGCAGAAAGTTTGTTGCACTTGTTGTGCTTGTTGTGCAGGTAGAGCCGCCTCTTTGGGATCTTCTCACACCTCTCCTGTCCACGTAGAACGTGCATTGACTCACCTGATGGCCTTTGTCTCCCTCTAGTGGCCGGGCCATGTAAGAGACACTTAAGTCAGCTATTCCCTGCAATACACTACTGCAGTGTTTGTTTTTCAACCTTTTCCCATCTGTGTCCCCCTAAAATATATTGACCGGGGGTGCAGACCTCTTTGGAAATCCCAGACCCAGTTTGCAGACTCGCAGGATTCTGCAGACCACAGGCTGAAAGCCGTTAGCTCAGACAGGAGCCGTCTGTGTCTTTAGATCCCGAGATCCCTGCTGAAATCCCTACATCTTCACTCCACTTCCTCCTCCAGTGCTAGACAGGCTGGTCATATTTCCATCAGCATCTTCTGGGTGGAAAATGCTGAATTGAACAGGACCATTTTTCCCCACAACTTTTTTTTTGTTTGAATTTTTCAGGGTTTCAAGGTGAAGCAATGCAAACCTTCATTTCAGATGGAAACATTTTTGTTTTAGGGCAATTTTGTGTTTGAAAATAGGAGAAGAATCAATTTTTTATTTAAAATTTCGGGGGCTCTTCCCTGCATTCTCTTCCTTTTTATATAAACATTTTTTCATTGGAAACATTTTCACTGGGCAGGGGAAATCTCTGGAAATAAAACAAAACACAAAAAAAGGCAGTGGGAAGACTTTCCTCTTATTTGGTGTGATAAGGTTTGGCCAAGTGGCTATGAGAAAGTCACATATTTGTAGTCCGGGAAGTGGGCGGGCCACTGCTAAAAGCCCCTCCCCCAGCCTAAGGGGAGGAGTCACTGAGCCCAGGACACAACTGATTGCGGGGACAACTAATGAAAAAACAAGACGGGGTGTGAGGGTTAAAGGGTGAAACAGAGGGTCCTGGAAGGGGACACTGAGCAGAGAACCCCAGCCAGTGCCCACTGCTCCTGCCGGCAGATGTGTGAGCCTCAGCTTAGTCAGAGCCCTGTTACTGGCCAGCTGGGAAGGGGTAACCTAAGGTCCATGAGACCAGCTGGGGTTAATTAAGGCCCCACCTAAGACCTATTAAAAGCTCTTGCTCCAGTCAGAGGCTGGGGGAGTTTGGAGCTGAAGGCAGCAGCGCAGAAGTGGACAAGGGGGGGCAGAACCACAGATGGGGAAAGCTGCCACTACCAGGAGGGTGGCTACTAAAGCCTGGGGAGGGCAGTGTGGGGGGAGCAGCCCAGGGAAAAGTCTGTAGCGGTTTAGGTGAGCCGGCAGCGGGAGGCTGCTGCCAGCAGGGCCCTGGGCTGGTGTCTGAAGTAGAGGGTGGGCTGGGACACCCCCCACCAGCCGCAGCTGGAACAGCCAAAGCTCTGCCCAGAGAAGGGGTGAAGACCCCATGGGCCCAGCCAGGGCCATAGGCTACAGCAAGGGCTGACTGCTGAGGGAAGCGCCAGACCCAGGGGCGCTGGGCAGACGCCACATCAAGCGCCACAGCTCATTGGGATGAAAAATTGCCCTTCGTCCTCTCAACTTCTTGCTGCATCTGCAAAATATCCTGGTTTTAAAGCAGCTCCAGCTGATGCTGTTCATGGTCGCAGGGCCCAGCCCTCCTGTTGTAGCCCCAGCGTGAGCATTAACGGCTTTTCCTATGGCAGGTTGGCTAAGTCGGTTTCGATCACGCCTATCTCGGTTGAAAGCATGGGCAAGTCATCACCGCGGAGTTCTCATCAGCATCGGCATCGGCATCATCATTGCCATCGGCATCGGCATCTACTTCGGCAAGTTTGTCCCGCCAGTTGAGTCTGGAGCCCGCAGTGACCCCGTCTCGGTGCCTTACATTCCGTGCTGGAAATGTCACAATCCCACCCGCCTTCTTCTCCCCTCCACCCCCACAGCCCAGCCCTGCTGCAATAGTCACATCAGACTCTGCTGAGCCTGGGCTTTTCTCCGGGGTCTTCCCCACCCCCAGTGCCCAGCTCCCACTGGCTATTGGCTGGCGCTGCCGTGTCACCTGAACACAGCTGGTTACCCAGGGCTGCGAGTCACCGTGTCACCCCCACTCTCCCAGCTGCCCAGTTAGTCTGTGTTTATTGCAAAGGCCTAAAATGGCTAAAAGCAGCGAGCAGAATGATGAGTCGTCCATCCCGAGAACGGGCAGCACCTTGCACACCTGGCTGGTGGCTAAAACGCCACTCAACAAATAGCATAAGCGGCCTCGCCCCCTGGGCCTGCTTTAGAAAGCACAATTTTGTGCCCACAGCACCCGGCCCTGGTGTCCTTCCCCCCCAGACCAGTCCTGGCCATTCAGGTGCCGAAGTGCCTGTTGTGCAGGTGCAATCAGGTGACTCAATGGCAGCGTCTGGCAGGAGGCAAAATTGGGGCCGCAGCGAATGAGACGGGCTGGAAACGTGGCTCCAAATTCGAGTCCCCGTGGGGAGCTGCCTAGAGAAAAGGGAAACTGGTTTAGGCACAAACTCCACCTTCCATTGTGTGTGTGTGCACTGTGTTCCCTGTTGTGGTGTCACTGAAGGACTTGTTCCCATGACCGCAGAGGGAGAAGGGCAAATCTCTTACCTGTTACTTTCTCATCCCCAGCAATGCAACCTAAGCCGTGTCCAGAGGGCTGGGTCGGGTACCTGGGGAAGTGTTACTTTTTCTCTGAGGTTGAAGCAGACTGGACCTCCAGCCAGAGCAGCTGCTCCACACTTGGGGCCTCGCTGGCTGGGATCGACACCCAGCAGGAAATGGTGAGCTGCACAGGACCGGGGTGACAAAGGCGGTTTTATGCTGGGTTTGTCCTAGGGCTGACATGGCCCCAGCTGCTGCTTGAATTTAGGGCAACTTCCCACCTCCACTTCTACAGCCCAGATCAGCTGCGCTCAGCGTGCACCAGCCACGCTCCATCCTCCCCGTGCACTGGGACTGAGTTGGAGCAGTGTCAGGCTAAAATGCCGACCCTCTGCTCCAGGGGAATTCCCAGCGAGAGAATCCAGACGCTTTCCAGCCCCTTTTATGTGACAGGAGCCGCTTTGCCAACCCAGGCCTTTAAAAATCAGCAGTCAGGAACCCCCCAAACCATGAGATTGACTTTAAAAGAATAGCTTTGAGGGCTTTAAATTTGTTTTCTGGTATCAGAGCTTTTGAGGGGTCACATTTTCAAGTTTTTGCCTCTTGCCATGAGGGTTAGAAACTTGTGAAAGAGGAGAATCTCTTGTAATCACCTGACTCCAGGAGGTGGGGTGTTAGGAAAAGCACCAAATAGCAGGAGACTCTCAGTAAAAGTGTGGGATTAGGTAAGAATGCAGGAGTGATAAAGGTCTGGAATGTAACTGAGAATCTGAGCCAGGCAGCAGCTAAACACTAGAACTGGTTAAAAACCAGCATTTCCAGCCTATGAGAAATTCAGAATAAAAATAAATGTCAAAATATCGGAATCAGGATAACAAGCTAAAATAACTAAACTTTTAACTTTACGTTCAGTTCCAGAAACATGTGAAAATGTCTGGTTTTGACATTGGATCAAACCAATTTCTTTTCACACTCACAGATCAAAACAGTTTTTTTGGTCAACCCAAACCAAAACATTTTGTTTCAGCATGGTTCAACACTGAACATAGTCCGTGAGTCCTCATGGGAGTTGTAGTTTGGGTGTCTTGTGCCCCCATTTTCTTCTGTGTGCCAGGATCCCTTGCTGGACTACATATCCCATGATGCACTGGATGACTCAGTCAATAGGGAAATCATGGTGCATTATAGGAGATGTGGTCTGGGGGAACCTAGCTCATAGAGGAGAATGGAGGTAGGAGGCACCTAAACTACAGCTCCCATGAGGTACCCTGGTAGCTCAGCTGAATACAGACAAATGTTGAACTGACCTGAAACAAAATCACTGCTTGGTGGAAAAATGAAAAATTTCAGCAAAATTGATATTTACCTTTGGATACATTCATTTTTGCATAAAACACACTTTCCGTCACAGAAATATTTCAATGGAAAATCTCCTGCCAGCTCTGCTAAAGACAACAGACTAGTCTTAGCATGATGTCCACACCTGGACTGATTTCCCTGTAGTTCATGGAGCGGGTGGGTGTTGTCTGTGAGTCTGGGTTGTCATTTCTTGGTGTAGAATTCCCAGCCCTGACCACCTGCCCAGCACCCTGCGTAGCAGCTCAGAGAATTCGGTGCACTCCTGCCATGGTGTGTAATGCAGATTGATTTTATTTTGGTAACACAGGATTTCATGAAGAGCTATGACGACTCTGCCGGCTATTGGATCGGCCTCCGGAGGGATCCGGGCCAGCCCTGGAAATGGACCAGTGGCACCAAATTCAACAACTGGTGTGTCCCTCTCAGTTCTATTAACTCAGTGAATGTTGCTGCTCCCATTTCAAACAGAAGAGTGGCCCTGGGGTTAAGGCCCTGGGCTGTGACTTGGGGAATTTGGGTTTAGTTCCTAGCTCTGCCAGAGATCTGCTGGGCCACCTTGAGTGACTTGCTCGGGGCTGGATTCTCACTGCTCGGTTGTGTAGGTTTTTTTTAAAATGATTTATTTGTTGCTGTTGCAGGTTTCCAATAGCAGGAGAAGAAACATGTGCTTTTATGAACGGCAACAGTATTTCCAGTACCAGCTGCTCCAACAAGCAACGCTGGATCTGCAGCAAATGAGCGGAGAAAACGGAAGGCAAAGCAAAGTGACCATATCCTGGGAGGGGGGCATGACCCCAATGGGGACAATGCTGGGGAGAAGGGCCCTGCCCCCTAGCACCTGGGGGCGGTGGCCACCGTCAGAGCAGGTGTCTGACTCGCTGCTGGCCTGGGCCTGGGCAGGAGGCCTGGGACGTGTGAAGAGCAGAATGTGAACATCCCTTACGCCCCAGAGATGCTGTGTGGGGCTGCCGGGCAGGGGGCAGCCTGAGGTGTTTTCCTTTAACCTTTCTCCTCCTTTCTTTTCTGTTCAAGCGCTAGCTGTATAATAAATTGCATTTGCTTTGAACCATACACATCGATCAGTGGGGCAGGAAAATGTCTATTGCAGGGAGACCCCCTGGAGTGGGGACACCCAAGCCCCTGCCCTAAGTGACCTAGACAAGGCTGGGGTTTGAGGCCCCCAGGAATCCTGGGCCCAGCATTGTCGGGGTTCCAGGGACCCCCCACACAGGAGAGTGGGAGGGGAGCCCCCAAGGTCCGGCCAGCCTCTGGGTAAAGGGAGGGGGAGTGAGGATTCAGATCCTTTCACTAGTCAACTGCACTGGGGTCATGTATGAGCCAGGAAAGTTCCCCACAGTAATGGGACCGTCCCCCGCTTACACATTCACTATCCATACGCTAGCACAGGCAACTGCCCTGTCCGTCAGGGCTGGGGGAAGAGGAAGCCGGGTACAAAAGCCCAGGCTCCCTCACTGACACAGAGAAGTGAATCTTTTGATGTGGAAACTGCTGTTTCCTCGTCTTCCCCTCTGCCCGCTGGGGAGGGGCTGCCCCATGGAGGGGAAACTCTGCCCATGGGGGGTGATGCCCTCTAAGAGAAGGGCACTGATTGGGGGAAGGGTTTTTCTCCAGTCTCTGCCTATAAAGGGCAGGGCTCAGCACTGCTGTCTCCTCCCTGGAAAAGACCATGTGTGTCCTGAGCCCCCTGGACTGTGCGAGATCACACAGCTGGGCTGTTCGTTCTGGCCATGCACAATCCCGGGAACCATTCCTGCTTAGACAAAGTGTGAACAGTTGCACACACGCCCCAACCACCCTGCCCAGCATCATGTATGACAGCAGCAGCTGTAGGCACCAGCTGAGATCAGGGCCCCGTTGGGCCGGGCGCTGCCCAGACACACAGTGAGCCAGGCCCTGCCCCAAGGAGTTCACAATCTAAATAGCGAGGACAGAGGCTGGGAGGGGAAACTGAGGCACAGAGAAGGTAAATGCCATGTCGACAGTCACGTGACAGGTCAGAGGCAGGAATACCCCAGGGCTCCTGAATCCCAAGCCAGGGATCTCTGTGCTCCGGGGCCCGTCAAGAAGCAGCACACTCAGCGGTTGAGCGGTTTCACAGGAAGCTTTAATGTGCGTGTGAAGATCATAATCACTAGCGAAGCCGGTGCCAGGCAGGAGCAAACGAAGCGATTCTGTAGGGGCTGCAGCAGCTCCAGGGGCCCCTGCTCACATTTTATGATAAGAACTTGTCTGAGTATGGGGGGGGTCCCAAAAAATTCCTGCGTGGGGTCCCCAGGGGCCAGCACCCCCACTGCTACTGCCTCTGACCTATCGCTGTCAGCAGATCTCACCATGCGTCACAAAGGAAGGTCAGGACCATCCACGTTTCACAGCTGGGGAAAGTGCAGCACAAAGGCTGTGTCTACACGGCAGCTCGGCACCTGGGGCTGGCCTGGATCAGCTGATGTGGCCTTGTGCTAAGGCACTGGCTGTTTAATGGCTGGAGCCTGAGCTCTGGGACCCCGTGAGGCTGGAGTCACTGGGCCAGGATCCCCAGCTGGCCACTAGCTTGAAGACACTGGAGCTGTGCGGATTTACCCGCCCCGGGGCAGATTTCTCTCTCCCAGTGCCGGGGGAGCTGGGATAAATTTCCCCCTGACTGTGCAGAGCCTTATTCCTGACAGCCCCAGCGCTGTGAGGAGGGAGGGGCTAGTGGGTTACAGGGATGGGGGCTGGGAACCAGCACGCCTGGATTCCATTTCCCACCAGTTCACCATGTGACCTTGGGCCGGTCAGTTTCTGTGTCTCGGTTTCCCAGGGGTGAAATGGGGATAACGGTGCAGCCCCCTGAGGTCACTGCCATACCCTGCTCAGAGCAGGACGGCGTCTCGCTGGCAAATCCACTGATATCCAGCGCTGCAGCTGTCCGAACGAATCTGATTCCCCTTCAGCGTCCCACAGCTGTTCTCTTCAGCCTGGCCTAGCCCCAGGAACCTGCGGGACAAAGCAGAGGGCCCCTGTCAGCGCGGGTGGGTTGATCACACTCAGTCGCTGGTGGCTCTTCCCTGCTTTAACGACACTCAGCCGGCCTCTCCTCCAGCTCTGCCCTGGGGGGCTGCCCCCTCTCCACCGCTGTCAGGGGCCTGGCCGGGGTCTGTAACGGCCTCTCCCTGCCCAGATCCCAGGGATCTGCTCCATCCTCATCCTCCTGCTGCGCTACACCCTGCCCAGCCCCCTCTCCTGCTCCACGTCTCCTCCCCACAGAGCTGCACAGATGCTGCCCCTCCTGGTCCTCTCCTGTCTCCCTGGCTGCTCTGTTCTCCCCTCCTCCCCTACCCCACGCTCTGGGGGTTCCCCAAGGCTCTGGCCTGGCCCCTTTCCCCCTTCCTGGCCCCTGGGCTCCAGCTACCACCTCTGCATTGGGGGGGACAAACAAATCTCTCCCTGCCCCATGGCCCTGCCTGCTCCTGCTTATCCCCCCTCTCAGCCGGGCTCCCCATCACCCCTCCTGGTCCCAGCATCGTCTGACACTGAGCCCGGCTCCCGCTGGGATCCCGACCTTCCCCCAAACTTCCCCCGGCCCCTTCCGCCCGCAGAGGGGAGGGAAAGTGTTTGACTCAAGGAATCACTCACCGGGTGAGATCCAGCCGGGAGCCGTCCAGCCAGACCCAGGCCTTCTGCGGGGAGGGGACGGACAGTCCAACCCAGAACTTCTTTGACCCTTTGGTCAGGTCCTTCAGAAACTCCTGCAGTGAGCATGCGACAGGCAGCTGGTGAGTGTAACTCTCTGGTCTTGCACATCCAAGTCTGCATCTACGTCAGCCCCACAACTACAGGCTGTCGTGTCCGTCTGGCAATCCCCATGCACAGCTGTCTGTCCATCCCTCCCTTTACATACCTCGCTCTTTCTCACACCCAGCCCCTGCGTTCCAGCTGAGCTGTGTTTGTCACACACAGAATGGGGAGGTTAACGGTGGCTTAAAGCCGCTACCCACGGATCCCGGGGCTAGTGCTGTAGGCTGGGTGTGTCGAAGCCGCCTAAGGGGTTCGGATACCCTGTTATTAACAATTAATGGGAAGGGAGTGTCCAAACACCCTAGGCAGCTGTGAAAATCCAAGCTCTAAAATGTATCTGAATGAGCCCCTTGGCCTCTGTACCCAGGGCCCATCCCTGCAGGGGCAGCTCCAGTGGGATGTTATCGCCCCTTTACCAGCTCCTCCTGGTCCCGGATCACCAGCAGCTGAGACCCCCTCTCTGAGCAGTTGGCGTGGCTCTTGTTCCATGTGTTACTGTCTCTGGAGACCCAGTAGCACTTGTCCCCGCGCGGCCGCCAGTCCGAGGGGCAGAGTTTGCACCCGGAGCCCCCTGGAGAGAGAGAAGCATCACTAATGCTCTGAGCGCCCCGGGCCTCAATCCCGGCCACCCCCTTCCTGCGGCTGGGGCAGGGGATGGGGGTAAAATGGGTTTAAATCCCCTTTGTGCTGCCTGAAATCTGGGGCTGTGCAGGTCCCTGCCTGGCTCCTGGTGTCAGTTAGAGCAGCCTCGGGGCTGCTCTGCCTTATCCATTGCTGCCTTGTGAGCCCTGGGAAGCAGCAAATACCCATAGTGCACTGCACTCTAGCCACACCCCCAGTCTGCCCCCTACACAGGGGGCTGGGAGCAGGGCGGGTGCAGTGCTCTTAACCCAGCTTCACTTAATCTGTGCAGGGGGGATCTCATGGGGTGTCTGCATCCATTGCAAAGCCACTTTACAGGCCAGAGTGCCCTAGAAGGGGCCAGGATAACGGAACACGTGTTAGTGGAAATCTAGCCGGGTATGGGGGGGTGGGGGGGAAGGTGAGGCGTGGGCTGGGGAGCCCAGGAGTGGAAGTTGGACCCCAGGGCTGTCAGGGGATGGAGAGGGATGGTGAGTCCATGGCACAGTCTCTCCACTGGGACCCGACGTCGCTCTGCAAACGTGGCCATCCCGGTGCTGGATTATTTCAAAACCCGCCCATGGGGTCCCCACTTGTGAGTACCTGGCACGGCCACTAGATGTCGCTGCCCCACACGGTCTCGGTCCAGCCCCACGCCCAGCCCCAGCCGAGGCGGTTGCAGTGACAGACGGGCACCGAGCGGGACTGGGGGGGGGGGGCGGGTAGGTGGGTGCAGCCAGCAGGGGGCGGCATGTCCCTGCTCTGCACCAGCCCCACAGCCTGGGACGGCAGCTGGGTTTCCATGGGCAGCACCCGGGGCGGAGGGCGGCTCAGAGACACAGGAGCCGGGGTTACCTGCTGGGCCGGGCTGGGCCGGGTGGCACAGACTTTGGTTCAGCCGGGATAGGAAACGCTCCAGCTGGGTGCAGCAGTTTGCTGTGCTGTTGTCTCTGTTCCCAGGGGGCGTCGATGTGTTTCCGCTCCCAGCTCCGTGGCTACCGGGGCTGCCG
>NW_027133815.1:0-12941 GCF_026122565.2 Emydura macquarii macquarii | reverse complement strand
TTGGTCAGTGTGGCTTCGAGCTGGACATTTTCTTCCCCAACATGTTGTGTCCTGCCTGTGAGAGGGAAGAAGAAGGACAATGGTCAGGATTGGTACATGACAAACGGGAACAGCTCCAGTTCCCTTCTCCACAACATCTCATGTTGTTTTTTTTAAGGCCCAGCTTGACAAAGCCCCAGCTGGGATGATTTAGTTGGGGGTAGTTCCTGCTTTGAGCAGGGGGTTGGACTCAGATACACTCCTTCTAACCCTAATCTTCTGTAATTCTATGTGACTGTCAAAAGAATACAGCACTCATCACTTCTGTTGAGCAGGAGCTGTGAATGCTCCTCACTGCCGACAAGTCCGGTGCAAGATCACACAAGTCCAAATCAGCACAAGTCGCCAAAGTCAGTGGAATTGGGCTGTTCACACCCTCTGAAGATCTAAGCCAAGACCTGCCTTGATAAAATGGACTAAGAAAGATGGAACAGAGTACAAGCCACATCTGACAGCCCCAGCACAGAAAGTCCCTTTATTGTGACCAGCAGGCTCACAGCTTGGGCGTGGAACTGAAATTTAAAAACACTAGCACATCCCGAGTCCCATTTTCCTTTTCCAGGGGAAATATGACATAGATTCCCGTAGTGTCTAAACGCTGGAGCTTGTCTATGATGATTCTAATCCAACACCACACAGACGGACTGCTCTCCGCTCACGCATTGGTGTCTGACACCCAGTGCCAGCTGTGTAATGATGAGCTAGCAGCATCCCTCCATTACCGCTGTGTTGTAGTTTGCCTCTGCGATCTTGTGTCCGTGCTGCATGGGTCAGTGACAGTCAGGAGAGCTGAGCTCTATTCCTTGCTCTGCCAATGACCTTCTGTGTGACCTCAGAATCATAGAATCATAGAAGATTAGAGTTGGAAGGGACCTCAGGAGGTCATCTAGTCAAACCCCAAAGTAGGACCAACCCCAACTCAATCATCCTAGCCTGTGCTTTATCAAGCCCCAGCTTAAAAACCTCTAAAGATGGAGATTCCACCAGTTCCTAAGTAACCCATTCCAGTGCTTCACCACCCTCCTAGTGAAAAAGCGTTTCCTACTATCCAACCTTGATTTCCCCCACTGTAACTTGAGACCGTTGCTCCTTGTTCTGTCATCTGCCAACACTGAGAACAGCCTAGCTCCATCCTCCCTGAAACACCCTTTCAGGTAGTTAAAGGCTGCGATCAAATCCCTCCTCGTCCTTCTCTTCTGCACATTAAACAAGCCTAGTTTCCTCAGCCTCTCCTCATAAGTCTTCTGCTCCAGACCCTTAATCATTTTTGTTGCTCTCTGCTGGACTCTCTCCAACTTGTCTACACCTTTCCTGTAGTGGGGGGCCCAAAACTGGACACAGTATTCTAAATGCGGCCTCACCAATGCCGAATAGAGGGGAATAATCACTTCCCGTGACCTGCTGGCAATGCCCCTCCTAATGCAGCCCAATATGCTATTAGCCTTCTTGACAACCAGGGCACACTGCTGACTCATATCCAGCTTTTTATCCACTGTTACCCCCAGGTCCTTTTCTGCAGAACTGCTGCCTAACCTGTCGGTCCCCAGTCCTTGAACCTCGGGCCAGTCCATTCTTTTCTCTGTGCCACAGTTTCCCCTCTCTTTCTCTGCCTTTTCTATTTCACTGGGACCTTTTTGGGAGATGTGCTGTTTCTTGTTAAATGTTGGATGTTCTGTACAGTTAGTTACAGTATTTGATTTAATCGGGGTTGGCTCTACTTTGGGCAGGGGCTTGGACTAGATGACCTCCTGTGGTCCCTTCCAATCCTGATCTTCTATAATTCTACAATTTAATGCTCACATGACTACTGGATATGATGCTGGAGCAGAAGGATTGTATGCCCACTGATCTCCTGCATATCCATCTGTAGTAAGAAGTGAGAGCTTAAGGCCTGTAAAACAGGCTAAGGCCTAAATGGAAAAAGCTGAGTGAACAGAAGCATAAGGGGTCACTCAAGTTAACTGAGACTGGTATAGGAAAGTGCTGATTCTGCAAGGTTGTAAGACTGCCAAAATATTAGTAAAATATGTAGTAGGTATAAGAGGTACCAAGATACTAACTCTCTGAAATGACACTTTTATGGGTAGAAATTATACATGGAGTGGAGGTGCCCAAATCAGCCAATCAATGAAAAAAGGTGGTATTAGACTACGTCAGGAGGGTGGCAACTACCTACATGAAAGAGGGCAGACCAAAAGTGTATGTAACAATGTATAAAAGAGGGTGTCAGAGGGAATACCGGTGTCCGGTCTAGGGGATAACGGAAAGTCCCGCCGTTGGGCCGAGACCATTGCAACGCCGCCAATATGAAACTGACCCAGAGATACTCTGTAAGTCATTTCTCATTGTGCCGCACGCAATAAACCTTGCTTGGGCACCTTCGTTACTCAGCTAATCTGTGGTCGTGTCGACTCATTCGATTGTGAGAGCCATCTCAGTTTCCTGTGCAGAGCTGAGACAGCATCTACACAGGGACACACACACGCAGCCTACACTGATAAACATCGGTAACCAACACACCGATTACCACACCATCTATCCTCTATGTCAGGATTGATGGGATTTGGCTGCTAGGTTTAATTCTCTGTCTGTATTAAAAGATGGTGGTCTATATAAAACAAATTTCATGGGAAGCAGCTTTGTTGCTTAGTTATTTTTACTTTCCTTTGAAACAGAAATAAAAACTGATGCAATGGAATCAATTGACTTCCAATTACAGTGTTGTTAGACAACAGCCAGGTCCCCAACACTTGTTTAAGCTTGGATGGAAATTTTGGATTTAATTTAGTTTGTTTCTTTGTTTGTCTGGATGGATGGATAGATGGGTTTTAGTAAAACAACATCTTTTTCTCAAAGTGTGTCTGCTTTCGTTCAAAATTTGTGATGTTCTCTTTGAAAATTGAAAACAATTTTTTTTAAAAAATTTTATTCATAAAATTGACACTTTTCAGTGAAAAGTTTTCAGGTGCCTACCCCTGAGTACGTTCTGAGTTGCGGGTTTAGATGAAAAGTTGAAATTTTCCACCAGAGCTTTTTTTTTTTTTTTTTTTTGTGGGGGGGGATTCTGACCATTTCTAGTTGTTGGAGTAAATTGACAGTAAAACCCAGAAAGATTTCTGATAGCAATTCTTAATCAAGTTCATACATTTCCCTTGTATGTTAATCCCCAGATATATTTAAATAAAATAGCAAATTTACTGTACTGGCTTTGTGGATTTTTTTCCAACAGGAGATGCATTCAGCTGTCCAGTGGCCAGGATTCCATGGTCATCTATCAATCGATCGAAGCCAAAGACACCAGCTTATAAGGATCCTTTCACCTCTCATTCTGAGAATGAACTGACAGGGCTAGACTTAAACCTGTTGCTCTCTGCAGCTGAACTATGTATAGTTGGCTTTGGGTATCTCTGGCATTAAGGAACTGATGCTACCGGAAGGTGATTTATCACCTTCGCTTTCCCAAGGGCTTGTGGACAAGCTGCACAATTCAGAAGCAGAGACCCAGAGGCAAAAGGTCATAGATTCCTTCATTTTAAAGACAATAGAGGCCACCACAATCGTCTGGTCTGCCCCCCATGCATGGCACAAGCCCTGGGACCTCCCCCAGAGTTACTTGATTCCAGCCCAGCTTCGTGTTATCTGTAGTACAGGATTACAAAGGGATTTAGGCACCTAAAGATGGAGACAGAAGCCTTGTGGGATTTATCACAGCTCCTAAGTGAGCCAGGTGGCTAAGTCCTGTTGTCATTCAATCAGTTAGGTGCCTATTTAGGGGCTATTGTAAGTTCTACTAGTCACCTATCAATTTCTTTAGAGGCCTGTGCCCCTTTTTAATGGCCATCTTGCCCCTGTCTTGTCAACTTGCATGGCCTGGGCATCTCCTGAAGTTCAGCAATATGAGGCTGAGATTTGCACAGAAGCTAAGGGATGAAGGCATGGACACCTTGTGATTAAGTACCTTCAACTCCCTCGAGAATTCCGCCCCAAGTATGACTGTAGGGAGGTGCAGTGGCCTTCCTCAGAGCCTGGGTCCAAGGAAGGGCCACAACGACCAGAGCAGACACTGTAAGGGCCGGCAGCCCTGCCCAGCAACCGGGGAGCCGGATAGTGATAGGCCACACTGGCCGACCAATCCGGCAACAGAGGGGCGGAGCCTCAGCTGGGGCAGGGAGTATAAAGAGCAGGCCCCACAGCTCAGTGAGAGACAAGCTGCTGCCGGAGGCAGACATGCCATCCCGCCGGCTGCAGCAAAGGCCTAAACCAGGCTAGGCTGGGCCACTGCCCCAAGCAAGTGCCTCTCAGAGCGAGGACCCCGGGAGTGGACCAAGCGACCAACCACTAAGGATTTGATAGGGCCCCCTGACCCTTTGGACTGGCCTTGGCCTACAGGCCTCCAGGACTGGGCCAGGCCCCTAGGCCCCAGTGACTGGATCAAGTCCCCCGAGCCTGAGGGCTGGGAGATCCCCCCCAAATTCTGGACCCCATCTGGAAAGCTGCCTGATGCCGAGCCCCCAGAGACGGGACAGGACCTGGAGGAGCTGCCGGAGGCTGAGCCATCCCCCGAACCCTGTTACCTGGAGGAGCTGCCCCTTGTCAAGGAGCTCCCTGCCTTGCCACCTGTGGACAAGGAGGGACTGGTGGGTCTACCTCACGACGTGTACCCCAGCGACCCCGAGGACCCAGTGGACACAGGTACCTGGGGATATGGGAAGGAAGTGGCCCAGGGACAGCCATAGCCATGGCTGAGACAGGGGCAAGACCCCATCGGCGTGTTGTGGCGGGAGCCCCGACGACTCAGTGGCAACGCCTTTGCCACTGCCCGGGCCCTGGGCTGGGACGCAGTGGAGTCAGGTGGGCCTGCGTCCTCCTCCACGCACCCTTGTCCTCACCATCCAAGGAATGAATTATGGTACCCTTCTCTCCTGACCTGAGGACACTGATTGTTCACCTGCCCTGCCAAGGGCCAGGGTGATAGATGGCTTGCTCACCCGCCCTGCCTGAGGGCCAGGGTGATAGACTACCTGGCAGTCTGCCCTGCCTGAGGGCCCAGACTGTGACTTATACAGATGCTAATATTCCCCTTTTCGGATGGTGCAGTGGCCTTCCTCAGAGCCTGGGACCAAGGAAGGGCCACAATGACCAGGGCGGGCCGGAGCTCATGCTACAGTGACATAAATAGTGCCAGGCAGCAGGGGCTAAAGAGAGGAGGACAAGACGCCTTGAGCTCTTGCAATCTAAGCCCAGCTATGCAATTAAATGACTGCAACACTCTGTGCCTCAGTTTCTCCAACTGTAACCTGGAGGATAATAACTGAGACTGGACGAACAATTCAAAACAAATAATTTCTTTAGACCTGAGCCCTAGTTCAGTTTAGTCTGCGCACTTAATGAATATTCTTAGAGTGGGGCAAATATTTGTCACGTTTTCTTCCAACAGAATTTGTCTTTTTCCAGATGACATTCCAGACCAAGGGAGCGAGCCACGGTTCAGAGCACTTGTTGTCATGGCTGACCTGCCACCAGCCCAAAGCTCTGCAACTGTGCAGCCACCTGGTGTGCTGAAAACATTGGGAAAAGCCATATTTCCATCACCTTTGCTATCCTATATCTTCATCTTGCCAGGTGTAAAGTCTGTGGTCCTCTCAATACATCTAGACAGATTTACTTGTAGTGCTGGGGGTGGGGAGGGTGCTGGTGATCATGTACGTACGTGTAGGTTCCAGTGACATAAGGAGAGGTAGAAAAGAGGTCCTGAGAACCAAACAGACTGCTAGATCAAAGATTAAAGTCCAGGACCTCCATGGTAGGATTCTCTGAAATGTTTCCAGTGCTACGCACAGGACTGGAAGACAGGCAGAACTGCAGGGTCTCAATGCGTGGATGAGACGGAGTTCAGAGAAGGGATTTAGGTTGATTAGGACCTGGGGAACGTTTTAGGAAAGGAGGAACCCATACAGGAAGGATGGGTACCACCCAAACCAAAGCAGAGTCAGATTGCTGGCATGTACAACACTGTAAAGGGTCGATTAATTCCCTTTTCTACTTCCATTTCCATCCATACCAGTGTCTGTTGCTTAATGCAGCCACTTCTTTATGGAATTATGAAGTGAAGAAATTTCCATGGAGAACAGACTCTTCACCTCTAGGATGAGAGGGAATGTTCTTAGAGAGAGCGCAGGAACAAACCATCCCAATGTGCAGAAAGACTAGCAAGTATGGTAGGTGCCCAGCTTGGCTTAGCAAAGAAATCTTTGGGGAGCTTAAACACAAAAAAGAAGCTTACAAGAAGTGGAAGCTTGGTCAGATGACTAGGGAGGAGTATAAAAATACTATTCGAGCATGCCGGAATGAAATCAGGAAGGCCAAAGCGCAACTGGAGTTGCAGCTAGCAAGGGACGTGAAGGGGAACAAGAAGGGTTTCTACAGGTGTGTTACCAACAAGAGGAAGATTAGGGAAAGTGTGGGCCCCTTACAGAATGGGGGAGGCAACCTAGTGACAGAAGATGTGGAGAAAGCTGAGGTACTCAATGCCTTTTCTACCTCTGTTTTCACAGACAAGGTCAGCTCCCAGACTGCTGCA
The DNA here is from genome assembly GCF_026122565.2 of Emydura macquarii macquarii. Classification (NCBI taxonomy): domain Eukaryota; kingdom Metazoa; phylum Chordata; order Testudines; family Chelidae; genus Emydura; species Emydura macquarii. The sequence goes on along the minus strand of NW_027133815.1, from coordinate 6,322 downwards.
CTGGGCAGCACAGAATGGGGAGGAGGTGAAGATCCCGCAGTGCTGAAGGAACAGATTCAGGGCAATTTAGAAAGATTGGACTTACACAAATACACAGGGCAGAGGCAATACATCCAAGGGTGCTGAGAGAGTTGACTGATGTTATTTCAGAGCCATTGGCTATTATCTTTGAAAGCACATGGAAATTGGGGGAGGTCCCTGAGGACTGGAAAAAGGCAAATCTAGTGTCCATCGTCAAGAAAGGAAAGAAAGAGGATCCAGGGAACTACAGACCGGTCAGCCTCACCTCAATCCCTGGAAAAATCATGGAGCAGGTCCTCAGGGAATCCATTTTAAGGCACTTGGAAGAGAGGAGGGTGATCAGGAACAGTCAGCATGGATTCACCAAGGGCAAGTCATGTTTGACCAACCTGATTGCCTTCTTTGAAGAGGTGACTGACTCTGTAGATGTGGGGAAAGTGGTGTACGTGATATACCTTGACTTTAGCAAAGCTTTTGATACGGTCTCCCACAGTATTCTTATTGGCAAGTTAAAAAAATATAGGTCAGATGATTAGACTATAAAATGTATAGAGAGCTGGTTAGATCATTGGGCCGAATGAGTAGTGATCAATGACTCCATGTCCAACTGGCAGTAGGTCACAAGTGGAGTTCCCCAGGGGTCAGTCCTGAGGCCAGTTTTGTTCAACATCTTCATTAATGATCTGGAGGATGGGGTAGATTGCACCCTCAGCAAGTTTGAAGATGAGACTAAGCTGGAGGGAGTGGTAGATACACTGGAGGGTAGAGATAGGATACAGAGTGACCTAGACAAATTTGAGGATTGGGCCAAAAGAAATCTGATGAGTTTCAGCAAGGAGAAGTGCAGAGTCCTGCACTTAGGGCGGAAGAAACCCATGCACAGCTACAGACTGGGGACTGACAGGCTAGGCAGCAGTTCTGCAGAAACGGACCTGGAGGTTACAGTGGATAAGAAGCTGGATATGAGTCAGCAGTGTGCCCTGGTTGCCAAGAAGGCTAATAGCATATTGGGCTGCATTAGTAGGAGCATTGCCAGCAAATCGAGGGAAGTGATTATTCCCCTCTCTTTGGCGTTGGTGAGGCTGCATTTGGAGTATTGTGTCCAGTTTGGGCCCCCCACCACAAAAAGGATGTGGACAAGTTGAAGAGAGTCCAGATGAGAGTAACAAAAATGATGAGTGGGCTGGAGCACAAGACTTATGAGGAGAGGCTGAGGCTTGTTTAGTCTGCAAAAGAGAAGAATGAGAGGGGATTTGATAGCAGCCTTTAACTACTTGAAAGGGGGTTCCAGGGAGGATGGAGCTAGGCTGTTCTTAGTTGTGGCAGATAACAGAACAAGGAGCAATGGTCTCAAGTTGCACTGGGGGAGGTCCACCTTGTATATTAGGAAAAACCTTTTCACTAGGAGGGTGGTGATACACTGGAATGAGATACCTAGGGAGGTGGTGGAATCTGCATCCTTAGACTTTTTTTAAGGTGCAGCTTGACAAAGCCCTGGCTGGGATGATTTAGTTGGGGTTGGTCCTGCTTTGACCTGGGGGTTGGACTAGATGACCTCCTGAGTTCCCTTCCAACCGTCATCTTCTGTGATTCTATGAAAACAAACTGGCCCTTTTAGCTTTATCATCAAGGCATCTATGTAATTGCCTCTGGGCCTCTGCTATTGAGCTGTGCAGGGCTCCAGAGAGTATACCCCACTAGTGTATAGGAAATAGACCTGGATAAATCATCTTCCCACAGCATTAGTCCTTTAATGCCGGTGATGCACAAAGCCATCTCCACACAGCTAATCTGAACGAAGCAGCAGGTTTGAGTCTGGTTCTGTCACTTCTGTCTCAGATAAGGGGGAAAAGGATTCTCAGATACCCGTGCCCTTATCTTCTGGATTCTAGTACTGAGATAGATACCGACCAAAACATCTTAGTGCTGGATGACTGCATTTTTCACGTGCTGGGGGAAAAATAGACAAAGATCATTATAGTAAGTTTGCTATTTCAATTAAATATATTGGGGATCAACAAACAGGGGGAAATTAAAATGCTAAATATGAATTACAATATGAACTCATTAAGAATTTTACTCGTAGTTTAATGAAATATCTACTGCTATGGGAATTTTAACACTGAAAACCCAAAATACAGTTTTTATTTCAGTTTTTGGCAAACAAAAACTTGCTTCTGGAAACCAGATATTTTTGTTTTAATCTCAAAACCAAAAATGTTTGGCTTTAGAGTTTTCAGTTTCTTTACGAAAAAATCCCAAAACATTTGAGGGAGGCAGACAGATTTTAAGATTTTGCTGGTGGTGTTGTTTAACTGAAAACCTAATCCCCATTAAAAAGAACACAGCTGAAAATTTCCAACCAGCCTTGAACGTTAAATAAATCGGAGAACATTAATATTGATTGATAGGTCCTTGATTTCAAACCCATTTATTCTTTTGCATTTCTGTGATTCCTTTTTCAAAGGGAATAGTTATAGGGAGATAACAATGAATAACCAGTAAAGCTGATAGCACACAGACTAGCCCTTCTAAACCCTGGGTTAGAGTAGAACCAAGCAGCTAAAGCCTGTCTACCCTGACCCACTCAAAGATGTACAGAAGAGCCCAGATCTCCTGGTCTAGCTCCACTGCAACCAGATGAGCATAAATGGTATAAATGGGTGTGCAGGAGATACAGAGAGTAAGACACGGGCCGTTGTATTCAGAGGTATTTAAGTGCTTCGTGGGATTTTCAGAAGCACTTAGGAGCTCACAACTCATTGATTTCAATGTGTCTTGAGTGCCTCGATGTTTTGAAAATCCCACCAAGTGCCTCTATACCTTTAAAACCCTGGCCTGTGGCCCCTCTCCAAAAGACCTTAAAATCCTAGAAGACAAGGCAGAGAAAGGGAGGGAGGGGAAACAGAGCCACAAAGAGGAGAAATAACTGTCCCAAGGTCACACCGCAAGTCACTGGCAAAGACAAGAGAAGAGCCTAGGTGTCCTGACAGCCACTGCACAGCGAACATGATAATGCATAGCAGTAACCGAGGGATGATATTAGCCCATTGTTACTGGCAGGAAGAAATGCAGCAGGGATTTGTTGCCACAAAACTGTTTGGAAGCAGGCAGCAAGCCACCGAGGAACAGAGCTTAGAGGAGCCTACATCATATTGCCTTGGATTCTAAGGTGGATAGAAATCTAGCTAGAGCATCAAACTCAAAGGGTAGTGATTGATGGCTCAGTGTCTAGTTGGCAGCCGGTCAGAAGCAGAGTGCCCCTAAGGGTCGGTCCTGTGGCCAGTTTTGTTCAACATCTTCATGAATGATCTGGAGGATGGGATGGATTGCATTCTCAGCAAGTTTGCAGATGACACTAAGCTGGGGGGAGTGGTAGATACACTGGAGAGTAGAGAGTGACTTAGACAAATTGGAGGATTGGACCAAAAGAAATCTGATGAGGTTCAACAAGGACAAGTGCAGAGTCCTGCACATAGGACAGAAGAATCCCAAGCACTGCCACAGACTGGGGACCGAGGGGCTAAGCAGCAGTTCTGCAGAAAATGACCTTGGGGTTACAGTGGACAAGAAGCTGAATATGAGTTAACAGTGTGCCCTTATTGCCAAGAAAGCTAATGGCATACTGGGCTGCATGACTTACGAGGAGAGGCTGAGGGAACTGGGCCAGTTGAATCTGTAAAAGAGAAGAGTGAGGGGGGATTTTATAGCAGCCTTCAACTACCTGAAAGGGGGTTCCAGGGAGGATGGAGCGAGGCTGTTCTCAGTGGTGGCAGATGATAGAACTACAGGCAATGGTCTCAAGTTCCAGTGGGGGAGGTCTAGGTTGTATATTAGGAAAAACTTCCCCCCCAGGAGGGTGGTGAAGCACTGGAATGGGTTACCTAGGGAGGTGGTGGAATCACCATCTTTAGAGGTGTTTAAGGCCCACCTTGAGAAAGCTCTGGCTGGGATGATTCTGAGTCTATCATAAAATAAAATGAAAAATCAAGCTCTATGGTACAGGGGAGACTCATCTCCTGTCTATTCTATGAAGGAGCAGGAGTCCAATGCCACTGTCCCAGCCTCTCTTTGATGGCTCCTCACCACTTCCACCCCACGTAGGGCACAGGGTCAAGGCAGCAGACACCCATGCATGACCTGGAGTCTCTGAATCCAGCCCTGAGAGTTGGCAGAGCTTTATGAGATTAATTGTGCCTCTTTCCACAGAATCCTGGGAACAGCCCTGCTCAGAGAGTGATTCCTTGAGGGACCAGTTCCAGCTGCTGTAGAAGGAGAGGCAAGGACAATTCTGCACTGACTTCCGTACCAGGGAGTTTCCCCGTGCGTTAGTGGCTCGGTGGACACCTGCACCATGGTGGAGTAAGTCATTTATTTTTCTTGGTGTGATTTCCTATTCATTATAGGGGGTGGATTTTCAAAGGGGAGTGGAGCCCACACTCATTGTATGTTAACATGGAGTTAAGTGATTGTTGTTACTATTCTTGGATGCAGGGTTACTTAATTAAAGTGACAGGGGCTACCGGAGGGTGGTAGAACGACACTATGTTAGCCTAAGAATAACCAAGGCCCTTTTCCCCTAGCAGCTGCCCAAGGCTTCCTCCAGGCTGATTGGGGCCAGCTAAGGCCAGGGTCAGCTGAGACCAATTAGGGTCAGCTGAGGCCAGGATCAGCTGAGACCAATTAAGAACTGCCTGGGAGCAGATATAAGCAGATATAAGCTTTCTCTTTTTCTTGGAGAGTTTGGAGAACGGGAGAAGGAGAACTGTGAGTGGCAGGAGTCAGGAGTCAGAGAGAAGGCTACTCAGCCCCGGCAAAAACCAGAGTATGGAAGCAGCCCAGAGAAGAGACTTGCGTAGTGCCTTACAGCAGCAGCCAACCACTGCTGTCAGCCAGGTTCTCTGGGCTGGTGTCCGAAGAAGAAGGCGGGCTCAGACACCCCCTGCCCTGACTGCCCCGGCCCAACCAGAGAACTTCCCACTTTTCCGGGAGAAGAGGTCTTTCCTTTCCCCTTCCCCCCACTTTAGAACCTAAGGTCCAGAAGGCACTGCTCGGCCTTCAGTGGCCTGAAGGAAGACAGGGCAGAACTGAGACGGCCGCCATCCTAAGACTGGTGGGAGTCCGGGCAGCCGTTTTGTGCCCAACGCACTGAAAAAGCTCTCAGCCCACAGGAGCATGAGGGACACCCTACCACACTAGTTATAGATAGATAGATAGATAGATTCAGAATGTATCAAAGCTGATATTTGGTACAACTATGTTGCAGGAGTGTAAGAAATCCACACTCCTGAGTGATGTAGTTATACCGACCTAACACCCCTTTAGATCGTGCTATGTTGACGGGAGAGCTTCTCCTGCCAACATAGCTACCGACTCTCGGGGAGGTGGGTTAACTATGCCAACGGGAGAAGCTCTCCCCTGTTGGGTGAAAAGGCAGTCAAGTGCATAAGTCCACCCTGCTGATACATAGCCACATCACCTGCAACACACCTGCAGTACCTCTGAGTGGTACCAACTGATAACTGGGCCCCTCGCATACTCAGATTAATTTTTCAAGGGATCTTGGAGCAGCCTGGGGCCTCAGAGGTGTACTGACCTGGCTTACCAGCCTGGGGTATATGCCCTGAGAGTCAATAACCCATGTCACCAGCTCCAGGGCTGGTAGCCAAGCCATCACCACAGAAAGCAACTCGCACGTGTGCTCTGATGAAGGAGGAAAGCTTTACAGTGATGCACGAGTGGGGAAGTGACAGGCTGGGTGACACTGGTGTTCATAATTGCAGGCCCGCAGGTAGGCCGCCCATGGCACTGGCTGCTTGGTGCTGTATCTGGACGTTATAGCACCACTCCACAACATCATGGGCATCTGAGCAGCTCTATTCAGGATTACACTGCTCATCCCATATGGGGAAGGGCCTAGGAAAGGTGCCCTCCAACCTGTCTGCTTCCATAGAACCTGACCAGACCACTGCATTTGGAAGGTCATACAAGTGCAGTCAGAGAATGAGCCAAAATTGCAATTAGAATGGCTTTGCGGTATGTGAGGGCTCCGTGTGACACTCTTACCACCAACCAACCTGAGAGAGGTACCACAATTCGCGTGATAGATAATGGAGCCTGAGGTGGGGGAGAGAGACAGCGCAGATGAGGGGAGGGAAACTGGGACTTGCTGGGGAAGCAGACTGGTCCAGAAGCCAGGGCTAACACTTCCCAAGCCTTTCCAGCCACTTTACACATTCTCCTAGAGTCACCACTCAGATGTGATCCCCTCTGATTTAGCCTCAGGGGATCATGTGACAGT
>NW_027133814.1:0-12864 GCF_026122565.2 Emydura macquarii macquarii | reverse complement strand
CCATATCCCCAGCAGCAGCGTACACGCACCCAAGTGCCCAGCTGTGGGTTATTCACACCAGCCTCTCTTTCCATCAGTCAGCCCTTTTTGACATGGGAGATTATCAGCACTCCATGTTAATGCGAAAGCCCCTTTCCTTGGATTATCGGAGTTCATTTCAAAGCCAGGAACGTCCTGACGTATTTCCACAAGGCCTCACTTGTTGGGCAAAGTCTCCACCCAGATTTTGCACCGGTATCACTATTCTGGTTAGCAGTGTGACTTTGTTATGTCAGTACAACCTCTAGTGCGGCCACAGTTTCCCAGTGTGGAGGTCTCTAGCATTGGTCTGGCTTATTAACATGACTGTATGAGAATGAACTATATCGATATAAGCACCCTCACATCACTATAATTGCATCCGCTCATTGTGGATGAGTGGGGCCTGCGTGGCACCCCCTGAAGGCCTCAGAGTAACCCAACATTCAGCCCCTCACCTCATTGTTCTCCAGTAAACTCCACACAGGTTTTCTCCAGTGCAAATCACAACAGCCCTCCAGTTGGTTTCATACATTAACTTCAAGTACAGAACTAAACCCAGATGTCTTACCTGCAGCTGCAAACACCCCAAACTGCCCTCTGATCAGAATCCTTCCTGCCATAGCAGGCTATTCCCAGCTCTTCCGGGCTGGAGCAACTCACCCAGTCGAAGGGTTTTCCCTCACTCACTCACTGAAATTTCACTTCAGCTTTTTGAGCTTGCCTCTTACTCTAGCTCTTTCCAGCTCTTTATTGCAAATTGCCAGGATAGCTAAAGTGGTACAACTTCTACATGTAGAAAAAACCTTTACATATTGATTTCTCACCCCAGACACGAAGGGGACAGACAAAGGGAGATCTGACAACAAAGACGACAGAAAGAGACGTTTTAGATTTGTTTAGTTTTTATTGATCTAGGCTTTTGGTAACAGACACAGAGTTATTGGCGTCTCCTAGAAAATAGTAAAACCTAAGAAGGAGCTGGTGGAAAACATCACCTGGGCATGGGGGGAATTCTCAGGATACTGGTTTGGCTGTAAATGTATAGGCTGGGTTTTCCCATAAGAGGTGATGTTAGGTGCCCAACTCCCAATCACTGGCTGTAGGATTTGAGTGCCTAACACCCTTAGGTGCCATTGTCAATTACAAGTGGACATGGTGGAGCAGACAGAGCATAGGACTAGGACTCTGGACGGTTGGTTTCCAGGCCTGTCCCAATAACTTGCCCACTGAGCGACTCTGGGCAGGTAACATCACCTTGTTGTGCCTTAGTTTCCCCAGCTGTAACACTAGTCCTAGGCCCACATCCTCATCCTTGACTCACAAAGCTTCCACTTTGGGCACCTGAACCCCAGAATCCAGCCCCTCAGGATTCACAAAACCCTGCTCAGCTGCATGCTACCCAGCAGATGCCTACGTTTTTGCAGCAAAAAGGCCATAGCCCGTATGTTCGGCCTCTAGCCCTGCCCTCAGAGCCCTCACACCGGGCTGCTGGGCCGCGAGGCACCAGAGTGATGCAGGGACCTGGGTCAGTGAGACATTCCCTGCCCTGACTCGCCTGCAAGGCCCGATCCAGCAGGTGAAGTGCCCAAATGCTTTTGGAAAGCCCCACTGGGCACTCAAGTATCTTGAGAAACTGGCCCTATGTCACTGCTGAGAAAGGACCAGGAATAGGCCTGTGCTGGGCCCTTTAGCACAGGTTAGACTGTTTCCCTTAGATTCCTGTCCCTTTGGAAAGAAGCCCGGGTATGAAATACACTACAAAAATCAAATGTTAATTCACAATTTCCTAACGCTCACTGAGCACAATCCCCCATCATTGGCTGAACTCTGAGCAGCCACTAGTTTACATCTCCCACCAGCCCAGTAACACCCAGCTGTGGCATCTCAAAAAGGCCCTAACAACAACGGGTCAAAGGTTCCAAGACGTCTGTCCATCTGCACTTCCTCCCCTGACTGTGACTCTAAAAGCCTGACACAGCCCAGTGACGCTTCGGTTAAGGCCCCAAAACCAGCTACTGGTATATCTATTTTATTTTAACTTAAGGCACCTGGTTGGCTACATGAATTTCCTGCAAGCTTTCCTCAAGGCTCCCTTCACCTCTTTGTTTCTCAGGGTGTAGATGAGGGGATTGACCAGGGGAGTCAGGACCGTGTAGACGACAGAGAGAACTTTCTTGAAGTCTCTCAGCGTGTGGGGTCTGGGGAACATGTAGGCAATTAGCAGAGTTCCATAATAAATGGACACCACAATGAGGTGGGAGGAGCAGGTGGAAAAGGCCTTTTGCCTCCCGGTGCTGGAAGGGATTCTCAGGATGGTGGCGATGATACAAATGTAGGACATCACGGTCAGTAAGAATGGGACCAGTGATATAATCAAAGATAGTATTAAGGCCAATATTTCCATCAGCTGAGGATCACTGCAAGAGAGTTTTACAAGGGGGATAAAATCGCAAAAGAAATGGTCAATGCCATTGGGGCCACAGAAAGTTAACTGTGATATCGACACTGTTGCTATGCTACTAGCTAGGAAGCCACCTACCCAAGAGCCAGCTGCGAGCTGGAGGCAAGAGCTGCCACTCATACGGGCTGCATAGTGAAGTGGTTTGACTATGGCTAAATACCGATCGTAAGACATCACCGATAGGAGCAGGCATTCTGTAGACAGCATAGAACAAAAGAAATAATATTGTGTGATGCACCCACTGACTGCGATGGTTCTTTCCCCAGTCAGGAGACTGGCCAGCAGCCTGGGCAGGATGGTGGAGGTGTAGCAGGTCTCCAAGCAGGACAAGTTCCCCAGGAAGAAGTACATGGGAGTGTGAAGGTGCTGATCGGTCACAACTAGCACCATGATGAGGATGTTCCCAGCCATAGTTATGATGTAGATCACTAGAAACAGCAGGAAGAGAAGGATTTGCAGTTTAGGAAGGGTCCCAAATCCCAGGAGGATGAATTCTGTGATGGACGTTTGATTTCCCTGTTCTGGGGCCGCCATGGGTGGTGTCTATGGGAAAGAAATTCATTCTGTGACATAATAAACTACATTCACTCTATAATATGTCAGCATTGTTTTCATTGTCTCTCTCTGCTGGCTACAGGACAATAGCTATGTTAGGAAATCTGTCCCAGAGACCAAGAGATGGCATTTCCCCTCTCCTGGTCTCCATAATTATCTGGGCAGGCTACAGATTCCACAAAAGGTTAGTTTCTCTGCAAACATGAGTAGTAACTTGACATAGGACACCAACGCATTCAAATACGACATGATGGCGCTCGGGTGAAAGAGTACACAAAAAGAGAGATGGGTTCAAATCGGCACACCTTTCAAATTCTGGTGCATCAAAGTAGACCCATGTCCCTCACAGATCAGAGTTCCACTGGCAAAATGGGTCAGATTTATATTTTAGAGGAAGGTGCAACAAAGAAAGAAACCAAGTAACCAAGGCTCAAGTATGCAATGGTTGGTCAGCCAAATCCAAGAGAATCGTAGTGGACATCGGCCATAAAACCCTTTTAAAGCCATTTGAAAAATTTTATCAGCCAAACACCTGTGTTTCCTTTGGACAATATTGCCTTGTCCTGCAGTGCTACACCCGACATATGGACACGGCCTTAATTAAAAATGAATAAAAAGAAAAACGCCAGCTGGAAAGCACCATTTTGCCTAGAAATGTCTCCTCTACTGCAAGAAAGAATTCTGTATAGAATTTGAATTTTGTACGAACTGTGGTATTTCCTATTATGAGAGTAGGTTGGTACCCAAATTTCCATTTCATCGCCAATTCTATGATTTGAAATGTTGGTTATCATTCCAATTTCGACATTTGAATATACATTTATCTATTTTATTTTTAATTCTAGGTTATTTTTATTTTACATTACATTTTATTTGATAGTTACATTTTCTATTTTGTTTTATGCTATTTCATAAAATCATATACAATAACTCTTTTCCTAAAGAAAATTGTGTCAAAATTGATACGTTCTCATGGGACATTTTGATCTCGATCAACAAAACATTTCTCCCTGAAAAAATCTCTGTCCAATTTTTATCAGCCCTATATTTCCTTCTTTTTCTTTGATTAAAAGATATTAATGCTCTGCTTGTTGGTGTCTTATTTGTTATCACTCATCCCTATTAGCCACGATATCAGGACGTGATCTTGTACAGAGTTAAGAACAGAGATCATTTTACACTCCGAGATTAATTCTGTTCAGTCTGAGTCTTCTCTCAGAAGAAAAGTTAAAATTTGATCTGTTAAAAGCCTAAGATAAAATTTCCACTGACTTCTGGGATGGGACCCTCTGGGTTCACAGGCATTTGGACAGTTAACCCCTGGAGCCTTCTTTGAAACTTAGAGCTCGGGTTGGAAGGATTTGATTTTAATCAATAGACGTTGGTAAACGTCAATATCAGCTAAAACACCGAAACCACCAACAAAAAATATTGTAAGAGTGGGAGTTAGTGCAGCCTCCCCCCCACCGCCTCTCGCCTGCAGGGATGGTCTCACCGGCTTTGCTACCATGCAAGCAGTAAAAATTAAACTAATTTATAATTGAAACCCCCCCAAAATCAATATTAGTTGTTAAATTGCAGCCCCAATTCGGCAAAGCCTCCTCATAGCCAATGTCTCCTCCCTTCACACTCAGCACAGCAGCAAATATCAGCTCTGCTTCACCTACCTCATCTCCCTGACCCTCTCAAAGTTACTGGTGTGACTTTCAGACCAGATTTTCACGGGCTGGTAGGTAATTACAAAGGCTCAAGGATGCCTGAGTAGGGTCAGAGACTAACGCCCATCGATTTCAAATCCCAGCAGGTGTGTCAGCTCTTTAAGAGCTGAAATATCTCCATTCGTGTGCCAGTCCCCGATCTGTAATGCAGGGAGAACAGCCCCGTGCCGGGTGCTGGGAGGATAGACCCATGCAAGACAGAGAGGTGCCTGGATACCATGGTGATGGAGCCGGATAATGAGCTAGGATAGCAGTGACCTGGCAGCTGTTGTCTTCTTCCGAATTCAGTCATTTGGCTTTGGGGTGGGAGTTTGAGAGATCATTGCCTCATTGCCCTTGGATTGCCATGGGATAAGTTACCTGACACACTGACATTGCAAACAATCCTCAAGCTGCAGGAGTAGAGAGGAAAAGGCTGATGTACCTCTAAGGTGGGACTGCCAGCAGCTGCAGTCTCTGTTGTCAGCTCCTCACTCAGCCTGTTCAGGGCTCAGGATCCAGGCTACTTCGTCCATCCTCTCTCCCCACCAGATTCACCCACAGCCATGTTCCCAGTAAATAAAAGGAGAACTCCCCAAAAAAGCTGTCCTGTCTGGTAACGTGACCCGTCCCTCATACCCTCAGTCAAATGGGGAACGTCTTTCCTGGTTTGTTTTATATCCTTCTGTGGTAAGGTGCAGTCTCCTGAGACACGTCTGCTGTGGGGAATGGAACAGGCGAGGGAAAGCTGGGATTTACTCATCAGTTTTGTAACAATAAATTGGAGTCAAACTTCTAGTCTGAAAGGGAAAGGCCTGGAGAGGGAAGAAGCTTCTAGTTCTGAAACAAATCTCTCTCTTTATTGGATGCACGGCACAGTGTGTGGCAAGAAATAATGCACAGATGTTAGATATTACAGCTGAGATTTTCAGAGATACCTAAGTGATTTAGACACTGAATTCCCATCCAAACCCCATAGAAGGTTTTGAGAAATCACAGTTAGAAAATCTTACATTTTCTTCAACTGAAAATACTCCTGCCTCCATGGCAAGCACCCGTGTACCCAGTCCCCCTTCAATAAGCTCACTCGTCACTCCAGGTAACATTTTTAAAAGGGAAAGTGATTTAGGAGCCTAAGTCCCATTTTCAAAAGTGACCTTGTCACTGAAGCTTAGCAGCCTGAGTCTCACCCAAAGGGATTTAGGCTCCTCTGTCACTTTCGAAGTTTTATTATGTGTTTTTTGGGGGGGGGTTTACCTATGTTACCCTTAGCTCAGTGCCCCCTGCTGCATCATTTCCGAAACGAGGCAGGGCAGGCTGCTGGGAAAGGCACAGACCATGGAAGCACGGAGGTTAGAGACCTGAGATTATAAAGTCAACATTTCTTGCCACCTCCCAGGAAAGATCCAGCCTTTTGGGAAGAATACAAATATCCATCACTGTGAGTGAATTAGCAGGAGCGTTGTGAGCAAGACATGGGAAGCAATTCTTTCACTCCACACCACGCTGAAAGGCCTCAGCTGGGGTTGTGTGTCCAGTTCCAGATGCCACATTTGAGGGAAGAAGTGGACGGATTGGGGAAAGTCCAGAGGAGAGCAACACATCCGATGAAAGGTCTAGAAAACATGACCTATGCGGGGAGATCGAACAATTAGGGGTTATTTAGTCTGGAGAAAAGAAGACTGAGGGGGCCATGGTGAGAGGGTTCAAACACACAAAAGGTTGCTACAGGGAAGAGGGTGAAAAGCTCTTCTCCTTTGCTTCTGAGGACAGGAGAAGTAGCAACGGGTCTAAGCTGCAGCAAGGGAGATTTGGGTTGGATATTAGGGAAAGCTTCCTGAGTGTCAGGGCAGTGAAGCACTGGAATAAATTGCCTAGGGACACTGGGGAATCGCCACGATTGCGGTGGTTAAGAACAGGTTAGACAAACTCCTGTGAGGGATGGTCTAGTTATCACTTAGTCCTGCCTTGAGTGCAGGTCATGGACCAGCTGAGGTGACCTGGAAAAATGATCCGTATCTATTTAATCATAGAATCATAGAATATGAGAGTTGGAAGGGACCTCAGGAGGTCATCTAGTCCAACCCCCTGCTCAAAGCAGGACTAACCTCAGCTATATCATCCCAGCCAGGGCTTTGTCAAGACTCAGCTTAAAAACCTCTAAAGATGGAGATTCCACCACCTCCCTACGTAACCCATTCCAGTGCTTCACCATCCTCCTAGTGAAAAACCTTTTCCTAATGTCCAACCTAGACCTCCCGCCCTGCAACTTGAGACCATTGCTCCTTGTTCTGTCATCTGCCACCACGGAGAACAGCCTAGCCCCATCCTCCCTGGAACCCCCTTTCAGGTAGTTAAAGGCCGCTATCAAATCACCCCTCATTCTTCTCTTTTGCAAACTAAACAAGCCCAGTTTCCTTAGCCTCTCCTCATAAGTCCTGTGCTCCACCCCCCTAATCATTTTTGTTACCCTCTGCTGGACTCTCTCCAATTTCTCCACATCCATTTTGTAGTGGGGTGCCCAAAACTGGACACAATACTCTAAATGCAGCCTCACCAATGCCGAATAGAGGGGAATAATCACTTCCCGTGACCTGCTGGCAATGCCCCTCCTAATGCAGCCCAATATGCTATTAGCCTTCTTGACAACCAGGGCACACTGCTGACTCATATCCAGCTTTTTATCAACTGTTACCCACAGGTCCTTTTCTGCAGAACTCCTGCCTAGCTCGTCGGTCCCCAGTCTATAGCTGTGTATGGGATTCTTCCTTCCTAAATGGAGGACTCTGCACTTTTCTTTGTTGAACCTCATTAGATTTCTTTTGGCCCAATCCTCCGGTTTGTTTAGGTCACTCTGTATCCTATCCCTACCTTCCAGGGTATCTACCACTCCCCTCAGCTTGGTGTCATCTGCAAACTTGCTGAGGGTGCAATCTACCCCATCCTCCAGATCATTAATGAAGATGTTGAACAAAACCGGCCCCAGGACCGACCCCTGGGGAACTCCGCTTGTGACCGGTTGCCAGCTAGACATGGAGCCATTGATCACTACTCGTTGAGCCCTATGCTCTAGCCAGCTCTTTATCCATTTTATAGTCCATTCATCCAACCCATACTTCTTTAACTTGCTGATAAGAATACTGTGTGAGACAGTATCAAAAGCTTTGCTAAAGTCAAGGTCTATCACATCCACCGTCTTCCCTACATCCACGGAGCCAGTCACCTCATCATAGAAAGCAATCAGGTTGGTCAGGCATGACTTTCCCTTGGTGAATCCATGTTGACTGTTCCTGATCACCTTCCCCTCTTCCAAGTGCCTTAAAATGGATTCCTTAAGGACCTGCTCCATGATTTTTCCAGGGATTGAGGTGAGGCTGACCGGTCTGTGTTTCCCTGGATCCTCTTTCCTCGCTTTTTTGAAGATGGGCACTATATTTGCTTTTTTCCAGTCCTCAGGGAACTCCCCCTGTTGCCACAAGCTTTCAAAGATAATAGTCAATGGCTCTGAAATCACCTCAGCCCACTCCCTCAGCACCCTCGGGTGTATTGCATCCGTCCCCATGGACTTGTGAATGTCCAATCCTTCTAAATAGTCTTGGACCTGTTCCTTCAGCACTGTGGGATGTTTGCCTCCTTCCCATTCTGTGCCACCCAGTACAGCAGTCTGGGAGCTGATCTTGTCTGTGAAGACAGAGGCAAAAAAGGCATTAAGTACCTCAGCTTTCTCCACATCCTCTGTCACTAGGTTGCCTCCCTCATTCTCTAAGGGGCCCACACTTTCCCGAATCTTCCTCTTGTTGGCAACATACCTGTAGAAACCCTTCTTGTTCCCCTTCACGTTCCTTGCTAGCTGCAACTCCAATTGTGCTTTGGCCTTCCTGATTTCATTCCTGCATGTTCGAGCAGTGTTTTTATAATCCTCCCTAGTCTTCTGACCAAGCTTCCACTTCTTGTAAGCTTCTTTTTTGTGTTTAAGTTTGCCAAAGACTTCTTCGTTAAGCCAAGCTGGACGCCTACCATATTTGCTATTCTTTCTGCACATCGGGATGGTTTGCTCCTGTGCCCTCAATAATGTTTCTTTAAAATACAGCCACAAAAGTTATGGAATCAGGAAGTTCTGTGATTATGTTATGATCAGGCAAAATTAAAATGTTTACAGGCAATGACGGTGTCTGAGATTTCTGGAAATCACACTTGGCTTAGTTAAACAGGGAATTTAAAATGAGTAAATAGAAGGAGGAAAAAATAATTCATCTTCAGTGTTAATTCTGCATCATCCCTTCCCACAAAAAACAGCAAGATGACTTTATACAAACTCCCCTTTGCCTTCAACTTCATAAGAAGGTACTGGTCTATCTCCTTCCGATTCCCAGATTCCGCCAGATATGAAAATCTCTCTGATTTACTAGGGTGGTGTTCTGGTTTACATTGCTTGTTGGAAACCTTTTCTTTCTTTCTTTCTTTCTTTCAACTGAGGTAATACCTAGGAGCTCCAATCACGGATTAGAGCCCCATCGGCAATACTCTGGACAAACCCTGAATAAAAAAGACAACCCTTGCCCCAAAGAAGTTGCAGTCTATTATTTCCCAATCTGTGTTTCACATTACTGTATGGAACCCTGGGAAAGGCTAGTGTCAGGAACTTCCGAAGAGGGACACCTATTTAATTGTGGTTTACAATTTCTATAGGAAAGCAAGGAAAATAAATACTAAGGAACCAATCCTCGGAAGGTGAATTTATTTTTTTATAAATGACACCAACTGACAGTCTGTCCCCAGTTTCTATACTGAGATAGTCTCAGTCACAAAAGGAAAAGAAACATGTCCTCAGCTATGTTTTCAATCTATGCAAAAGTGAAAGCTAACCAGAATTTAGTTAGATCCAAAATAATTTCCTTCTACCTACAGCTCCTTCTGCTCACTTCTCTGCAGGATGAGTGTGCTGATTTCTATGATCTGCTTCAGTGTACCTACATAAACCTTGGGGAAGGGATAATGCTGGAGTCACTACGCCCCACACACCGGGGAATTTTACATTGATGTATTCCCATTGTGCCTCTCTGATTTGGTTGCAAAAGTCTGCAGCGTTAGGGTTTTCAATGGAAATTTTTGTCTTGTTCCCAGACCTAATCCTTATTCACATTAAGGTCAATTCACTATATCTCAGAGTCGCGTAGTGGGTATGAATGTCATTTATGTCCATTTTTAGGGCTGTTTACCTGGGCCTTCTCCATTCATGGGAATGGGAAAGCATGCTCAAATATTTCCCAGTAATCCTTTGTTTAATTTCTTCTGCCTGACTCCAGTTCAATGCCTGCATCTTCCAGGCTGGGGGAACCAAATCTGTCCTCGAAAACATTTTTCTAATCATGGGAATCATGTGCTCCTGGAGAAGGACCTCCAATTGTGTCATGTGTGGTAGCTATCTATCCCCAGACTCATCACTGTATCTTATCCATCATCTTCTCAGGGTCATGCTGTACTCATATTTGTTATCAAGCAGACAGATGATACTTTCTACTGATATTTCGTCCTCTCCAATCTTCTGTCTCTCTGAGGCCTTGTCAGAATTGACCAGCATAGCTGGGGGAATTGATCATCAGAGCTTTTTCAGAATAAGCTATTCTGGAACAACCATTTTGGGATAATTCCTGACATGGATCTTCTGTTCCAGAATTAGTCCAGACTAATTACTCTGGTCATGAAACGAAGTCATTATTCTGGAATAAAATCACTTTTGTTCTGGAGTATCTGGGCCACCCAAGGAAATGGTCAGGGTATGAAGGATGTTATTTAATGCACAGGACATGGTCTGCGGGGGAACTGAGTTTTACTTCTGGTTCTGCCACTCCATGTGCCTTTGGTGAAGTCACTTCCCTTCTCTTCTGCTTCCGTCCCCTCGTCTTTAAAACGTGGGGATAATCACACTTACCTGCCTCACTGTGGAGTTGTGAAGATTAATTCAAAGACTACAGAGATTAAGAAAAGGATGATTGATGATGATGATGATCAGTCCCAATCATGGAGCAGAACCCCATTGCTCAACACACAGAACAAAATGATGGTCCCTGCCAATCAGTTATTATTTGATAGTCTTTAAAGTGCCACAGAACTCTCGTTGTTTTTGCTGTATATAGACTAACACGGCTACCCCTCTGGAACTCTTTTGTTATTGTTTATCATGTTTATTACAGTAGGGATGTCCAAGAACAGGCCCCATGGGCCCTATAGAATCATAGAGCAATAAACAGTCCCTGCTTCAAACATCCTTCAATCTAAACATCAGTGATTCCTGCTTCACCTGGAGGAGCTATCTGAATCTCTTGGACCGAAGGTCTGCAGAATCAACCTCTCTGCTAGCTGCTCATATTACTGTGCCCAGTAATTTCACCCTTTATTCCCTCTCCATGAGATACAATCCATGTGAAGAGATAGCTCCTTAAATTCTGTTTGGCGACCCCCTGGGAGTAATCAGTGGATCCCCACAGAAACTGAACATGTGTAATTGATTCTTTTATTCCCACTAGAGAAATCCTCACAGGCCCAGAGGTTAGAGGTGAGGGAAATTCCAGCACAGCCTCAGAACGATGTGGTATTCCTTATTATGGACATGGTATTCTTTATTATGTTGCTGTGGCTTTTGTGCATTCAGACAGCCGCCGTGCAAGGGTATGAATAAACAACAGGCTTCCAAGAGCCACAGCTTATACAACACAAGAGAAAAGAAGACGGTTTGGGTCTGGGGATGTGGAAGAGACATCAGGGCAGAGCAATTGTGCAACTTGCATGGAGAACGTTGGGAAGAAATTTGGGCCCCTCCCACACACATACCACAATCCCTCGTCCCATACGTACAATCTCATGAGCCATGGAAATTTTTTTCCTCATGGTAATGGAGGTTGCAGCCTGGACCAGGCCACCCAGGGTCTCTGGGCCCCGGTAAAGTGTATCCTTCCCCCCCACCCATGTGGGGGCCCTGCATGGTGGTGTATTTGGATTCCTGTTCTCTCAATACCAGGTCCATTTTAGAAGACGATAGTGACAAATTATTGTCTTATTGATGTGTCTAAGATACAAGAAGTTTGTATCTATGAACCAACAAGGCACAGGGGAGAAGGGAATATTTTATTTTATTTTGAAGAGAGAGGGAGAGAAAGAGAGATGAGGATGAGGATGAGGATGATGAAGATAGATAGATAGATAGATAGATAGATAGATAGATAGATAGATAGATAGATAGATAGATAATTCTTTATTGTATTATTACTATTATGCAAGGCAATTTACAATAGAAGAAAAGAGCTTTCCTGAACTGAAGAAATACTGAGACAAGTTTTTTCCCTGATGAATTTTGACCATCAAGAGAAAAATTAGTCGTTGGAAGAAATTCAGAATTGCAGGAACCTACACTTTTCAAAAGGTTCAAAAGAGTTTATCTGCATAGAATTTTTTAATCCCTTTTTCTTCTCAATCTGTTTTTAAATAATATTGAGATGACTGTTGAATTTATTTCATTTACAAAATACCATGTACATGAAACATTCTGACAACCCTATACATTGTATTTTCTCTCTTAAAAATATTAAAAAGTCATGAGCTTTTTTCAGAGAATGAACATTTTTTACAATATTGGCCATATTTTAGTTTTTCTTGATTTAAAAGATGGCAATTTTTGAAGGAAAATATTATATTATTATTATTAGTGCTAAAATATTATATATCAATTAATTCAAATATTCACAAACTATAGCCACATAACATTTAATTTTATTACATTTTTAAGGATCCAGCTTCCATCTATCCCCACCCCCCCACACTTATATGTAGCTAGATAGATATGTTTATATAACTACACATAGCTGTATGTTTTGAAATAGATATTATTTATGTTCCTGGTTAATTAATTCAACTGATGTGCTAAATTTCAGGGTCAGAAGATCAAAAACTTTTTATCTTTTCACTTACACTCTGGCTTCATTTCTCCCCCACCTCCACCATCCCTCCAGGACTTCCTGTAGCTGATCTTCCCTGATGAATCTGTACCATCTAGAGAAAACTTTGTGTGAAGACAAAATCAGAAACATTTTCATTGCAAAGGGTTAAAAAGAGGTTTATTTCAAGTTCATTTCA
>NW_027133813.1:0-12301 GCF_026122565.2 Emydura macquarii macquarii | reverse complement strand
TTGGGAGTGAGAAGGGATGTGACCAGTGTCCCCACCTCTCTGGTGAATGCCCGAACCACAGACTGTAGAGTACGTCTCACTGTTTCTCTGGCCCATTACTGGTTAGTTAAAGTGGAACAACTTGAAGAGAGACCGAGGCAGCTCCCACATCAGATGAGTGCCTCATTCACGGGTGCAGTGCTCCCCTGAGACGTGTGAAACCCTGTTCAAATCCCTGCTTCCCATCAGTGGGAAGGGGGGCTTGAACCTCGGTGTCCCACATCCTAGGGCAGTGCCCGAACCACTGGGGTAAAAGTCACCTGGGAGGCAGTGGGGCGAGTGCTCAGAGGTAGGTCGTTAGCAGCTGGAGAACTCGGACAGGGATAGTGTAGACGCTGAGTGAGTGTAGCACCTACGGGGTGAGGTAACAGCCGAGCCCAGCAGGGGTTTGTGGATCGCAGCGGTGCCTAATTTGGACTTGAGGCAGCTAAGTTGCTTTGCGGATCTGGATTTTGGTGCTCGGCAGCTGACAACACCCCATTATCCTGAGCAGGGACATCCAGGAACACTCACACCTCTCCGTCCAACAGCCCGTGTGAATCGTTTTGTTTAGTAACGTTCTGTTACTGCCTTTGTAGGCAGGTCCCTGCAGCACATGGACGAACTCTCACTGAGCACTGGCCCATCAGAGAAGTGTCCTCATCATTCAGTCTCCTCCACATCAGAGGAACCGTGACACTGATCCAAGCCCTGGCTCTGTATCCTATTGATCCTTTAGAGGATCTGTCTCTTCTCTCCTGTTCACGGTCATCTCAGTGATGACCAGCAGATGACATTCATTCCAGCAGATGACGTTCAGCTCAGGTGTGCACTGCTGGGTCCCATCCGTGAACCGGTCAGGGATCGGGTGAATTCCTTCCTGAAGAACCCCTGGGGTGTCACGAGCTCCTCAGAGCCGGATTCCCTTTTGAAAATGGAACTTAGCTGCTTTCCCCTGTAGTCTGTGTCCCCTGATTGGCTCGAGACATTAAATTCCCCTCCTACCGGGGAGATGCCTGAGAGCGCTGTGTTGAAGGAAGCTCCCAAGCGTGGAGCGCCTCTCTCAGGCATCTCGCCCCTTCCATCCACGTCTCATATTCGAGGGAAGCGGACTGCGCTGTTCTGGGTGAAGACGCCGTCAGCTCTTTGAGATGCTCCATTGAGCGAAACTGGATCGGCTGCAAACTCGGCGCTCACACAAAGGGACTTGATACAAAGGGGAACTCGAGAGTTCGAAGGTTCACACTGGAGCTGTGCGTTCAAATAAGATTTTAACAACTGGCGTTGGAGGATTGAGGCTTATTAATGCCCAGCAATTCTATGAAGTGGGCCCCATGTACAAGCTGCGAGACAATTGTTTCCCCAAAAGACTCCCCTCCCCCAGGAAACCTCCTCCCCCACCCCCAGCCCCTTCCCCTGCTGCTTTGTTCACGTCTGCGCAGCCCAATGTTTTCACTGGCGGTTGCACAGCTGTAAGGCCCAGGTCCACAGAGGGACTAAACCAGGGCAACACCCGGAGCAGAGAGACGCTCCTCGCTTGTGCCCTTAGTTAGACACAGCGCTGGCAGGCACCGCCCTGGGAGGTGGGAATTGAAGGTCTGGAGCCAATCCGGGGCTGGCGCGACTCTGCCACCCGAGCGCACAGCACAGCCAGTCCTTCTCCCCGCACCAAGGAACTGCCTCGTGTGCAGAACGTCAGCGCGGCCAGCGGCAGAGCGTAAAGCCCCGCTGCATGAACCCCCCGTTCTCTCTCCCCGCCTCTCCCACCGCCGGGACCCTGAGCCCTCGATTGCTCCTCCGAGAGGCGGGCGTGGCCCAGGATAAACGTGGCGGCGGCGGTCAGGGGCTCTCCGTGCGCAGGGGCAGATTCCGCGGGACACGGACACCGTCAGTCTCCCGCGGCTCATGGCACCGCAGATGCTGCATTTCACCTCCGGTCTCACCGCACAGCACAGCTCGCACGTGGCTCCACCGCTCGACGGGAAGCAGCTGGGCGAGCTGCGAGCTGGGCTCTGTGCTCCGGCTCTCGGAGGAGCAATCGAGGGCTCAGGGTCCCGGCGGTGGGAGAGGCGGGGCAGGTGTTCAGCTGGGAAAGAAGCTTGCCAGGTTCAGACGATCTGCACAGGGGGCAGGGGCCAGCCCCACAAACCCGCCGCCCAGCCCCTGCAGAGGTGCCTGATCCCAGCAGAGCACGCCCTGCTCCGAGCTTCTCCGGCCCCGGGATGGAGATTGGCTTTTCCCCCAAATTTCAGGCGAAAGCAGGTGGTGAGATTTTCTGCACGGTGCGGCTCCATCGGCTGTGACGTGCGAGGAGCCAGCACCGGGAGGACACTTCCCCAAATACAAAAGCATTTCCTCATATGCACCCCCCCCCCCGCCCACACACACATGGACACACACACACACGCTCATCGCAGCCAGTGGCAGGGTGCTACGACCCGTGAGCAAGAATCTGACCCCGCATCTCTCCTCTGCCGGTTCCCTGTGTCTGGCAGCCCCACGGAGCCGGGCTGCTGCCGTTGCATGGCCGCTTCCTGCTTCGGTGAGTGGCGGGGGAGGGCGGTCGGGTTATTCATAGGGCAGAGCAGTTCCAGACCAGCTTCTGTGCAGCCGGGGAGCCGGTTCTGTGCCTAGCTCTGGGCAGAGCTTGGCTCGATTCAGACCCAGCGGTGGGTGGTGCCCTGGATAAATGCCGCGGCGCCGGGCAGGGCGCTCTCAGTGCGCAAGAGCGACTTCCCCGGACAGAGACACCGCGTAAATCTACCTCGGCTCCTTCCAGCACAGGTCCTGCATTTCAGCGCCCGCCGCAGACCCTGCATCGCACACGGCTCAAGCTGGCGGGTCCAGTGAGCCGGGAACACACCGGGCGAAGCTGCGAGCCGTGATCTGCACTTCTAGGCTGCGGCTGCTCGTACGTGCGGAGCGTTTGCACTGCAGATTGCCAGCATCGTCATTCCTCGCCGAGAATAATCCGCTCCCACTGCTCAGCGGCGGTGCTGCCGCAGGTCTGAGTGGATCCACAGTCGGTCCAGAGCCTGTGTCCGGCCAGGGCCAGAGACAGAGCCCGGCTGCGCACAGACTGCGGTGTCATTGCTCGCTGAGTCACTCGGCTGCCTCCCCCTCGCTCACCGAAACACCGAGCTTCCTCGGCGCTGGCGGCAGCCTGGCTCCGCGGGGCTGCCCGGCACCGAGGACAGGGCAGATCGCGGGGGTTTCTTGCTACGCTCCTCGCGCTCTGCCAGCGGCTGCGACGGGTCTTTGCACATGCGGATCTGACACTGACGTTCAGCGAAGGTGATTTCTGGTTCTGGTTCTTTTCACCGCCCGACGCATCGTTGATTTTCACACCAACCCCACAGTTCACGTCACTGAACAGCGCGTTGTTCTCACGACGCCCCGGACGTCGCTCACTTCACCCGCCATCGCAGGGTTCATTTCTCCGAGCTCCGCATCCCGCCCTGCCATTGAGTTTTGCAGAGGAGGAAATTCTGGTGCGTTTGGAGACGCGCCGTTACGGGGCTGGACATTTCACAGCGCCCGGCGCATCGCTTCTTTCCCTTCCGATCGCACCGCTCATTTCACCGCCCATTGTCTTAGGGCTCTGCCAGGGAGATCGTGTCTCTCCTGCTCCGACCGTTTCCGGACTCGGGCTGCGGATTGGCTTTTCCCTGAACATCTCGGGCGCAAGCGGCAGTGCAATTTGCGGCGCGGTGCGGCTCCATCGGCGGTGACCCGCGAGGAGCCGGCACCGTCAGGCCGCTTCCCCCAGCACTAAAGAATTTCCTCATATGCCAAAAACCCCCATCGCAGCCTGTGGCGGAGCGCGGGGAGCCGGGAGCACTAACCCAACCCCCGTATCTGTCCTCTCCCTGTGCTCGGTGTCGGGCAGCCCCACGGAGCCAGGCTGGGGCACCGCCGGGGACGCTCGGTGGTTCGGTTCGCACGGGGCCGGGTGACTTAGCGAGCGGTTACACAGCGGTTACACCGGGGAGCCGGGTCTGTGCCGAGCCCTGGGCGGAGCTTGGCTAAGCTGCTACGACACTTATTTATGTGTCAAGCTTCAGGCTCCTGAATTCAGCCCTAACTGCTCCGCACCTGAGTTTCTGTGTCCGAAACAGAAGCAATGGCTCACCTACCGCAGAGGGAGCTCACGGGGCTGGTCAATTAACATTTCTCCAGGGCCTTGCCTGTGAAAAAGAACTAGACACATTTAATCAGCGGCCCTGTACCGGACTATGTTCAAGCAGCGATTTGCTCAAGGACTCCCTGTGGGTGATGGCGATAGAGTGGCTTTAAAGGGACAGTCCCATGCAGCACGTACCCCCAGAAACAAACACATTCAGGGCTAATGTTACCAGTACAGCCCTTCTCCACCCATTTAGCTGTGCTGTGATCGCTGCTTGGCCACGGATTCTCTGCAGTGATATTAAGGAGATCGAATTTCTAAGGGGCGTTGTAGCATCTGCAGTAATCCTGGATTTCCAGCAGTTTTGGGTAAACTTTCCTCCACATCTCACCTGTAAGTTTCCTTTTTCTGCTGCTGCTGCTGAATCTACATCAATGGTGGGAAATTAGGGCAATGGAAATGCCATGCTGCTGCTGCTGCTTTTTTGAAAAAGTACATTTCCCCCCAAAGGCTTTATATTGATATTTTCCCTGATTTTCCTCTAAATTCCTGCTGTTCTATTTTTCCTGTTTACGTCTGTGATGGAGTCACACAGGAACAGTGCTCTGCTCTGGAACCACTTGGGCAAAGCCTGTCAGGACTCTATTGCTTGGAGTCTGTCCATTCCCCCCTCCCGCCCCTTCCCTGGTCTCCACACACCAGTGCAGCTGCCTCCTGAATCTGGGATGGGAGGGTTCATCACCCCTGCTCCTGCCGGGAGCCCTTACATGCCCCCACCTTGCAATCAGAAGCGATTCACAGCCAGTGTGGAAGTCGGAAGGGTTTATTAGTTCTCAGGGTCACAGCATAAAAAGATTTTGTTAGCAGATGAATTCGAAGTTACAGCAGTAACCAAGTAGGAAGCCTCAGAGCCCATGCTCAGGCCCTGCTCCCCAGCCCCCTTATGGGGGATGGACTGGCCCTTTCAGTCAGCCACGCTCCCAGACCCATCCCCTTGTCCCTCCCCAGTCCTTGATCTCCTTCCCAGTCAAGGTGGCCACTCCTCCTTGTCTCTGCCTGATGCAATCTGTTGCAGCTGGTTGACCCATAGGGCAGAGAGGTCTGGTCTGTGGACCTGTGGCTGGGGAAGGCCCATCCACCCTCTACTGGCCTCTGCAATGATCACACACCCAAATCCCATCACTGAAATACATGAGTAACATATGGGGTAAACTGAGGCACACATGCAGCACTCCAAGAAAACCCCAAGAATATCTCCACTTCATCACAACATCTAAGTTCCTTTGTTATTGGAGCATGTAGATCTTAACAGCCTTCCTATTCATTTTTTCAGCTGGTTGAAAAATGCAGAACCTTTCTTGCAATTTTTTTTTTCATCCAAATCATCCATCCACTCTATTCCTGATCAAAATCGGCAACAATCTTTGCAAAAACTTCCATCCAAATTTAGAAAAATGTTGATCATCTTTATTTAATTTCAATGTCAATAGGTGCCCAGTTAGGTAAATTAACATGCACAATAGAATAGAAAGGGCTGCTCTTCTCACCTTAGGACCAGAAGGCCTTTTTTTTTTTTTAAACAAAAACCAGCTACCAACTAACAGCCTTACACACAGCTCATGTCTCAGCTTTGTCTCTTGTGTGGAAGAACCCAAACTCAGGGGTCCTTACTTACAAGTTCTCTTGCTCAGCGGATCGTCCTGAAATAGCCAAACAACAGATTTAGCAAAGTCAAAGTTTATTCTTTACGTAAAGAAGGTGATGCCTTCAAATATAAGGAACAACGAATACTTACAAAAAACTGACCGTACTTATAGGGTGGTATAAACAAGTTTTTACATGTCACAGTTTCCATGGTCATACATACTAAGAAAAACTACTATCTAGTAATTGTTCTAGCTGAGTATATTCAACTCTCCTTATCTAAATTACAAGGTCTTTCTCTGCATTCCATCCCTGCTGGCGTCTAGGCCTCTTGACTATTTTGTTAACCGTCAACATTCTAAGATTTAAACTTCTGCTAGAAAGGCACTTTCCATCTCAGGCTTTTACAGCCATTACTAAAAATCAGTTCTCAGCAGAAACAGAGACCCCATCTTCTTTTTCCTTCACACTTGTTTACCAGTTTTCCTGTTTGGAACTCAATACATAACAAACATTTAGTGGCTGCAGGTGAACATATCATGACAGGGCCTCAATATCCATCAGCAGATATAGCAAGCAAATAAACCCAATGTGAGTCAGTGTACCGCATGGGATCACCATGTGCCGGAAGCCATTTGTCGGGAGCCGTTTGTCGCACTGCACCGGGGTGGAGCAAATACACGGGCAGCAGGGGGAAAAGCTGCCTTGGCTCCTTCCTGTGAACAGATCCTATTCGCCCAGCCTGGCCCCTCACTCACACAGCCCTGGGGCTGGGCTCTCACCTCCCTTTCCCCGGCCCAGCTATTGAATCCACTCCCCCAGCTCTACCCACCCCCACCCATCCCCCATCACACTGGGACCAGCTTCCCACACAGGTTAAAGCTGCAGCACAGAGCGGCCCGTACCGCAGGGCCCGGGCGTTTCACTCCCCGCCATGGGCAGAGACTCCCCCAGGGCAAGAAATGCCGGGACCTTCCCCTCGCTCACTGGTCCCCTCGCACTCATTGGGCTCCCCCAGCCCCCCATCATTTCTGCCAGGGCATCTTCCTCCTTGGGGGCTTCTCCCCTCCCCCCTCATTACATCCCGCAGAGTCTTCCTCATGTCAGCTGGGCTCTTCCCTTCCTCCTGTTGCAGTCCCCTCCCCACCCTCAGCATCCACCCCTGACATTGCCCCCACCCAACCCACACACACCCTGCCCTGCCCTGCCCTGCCCCCCGCAGCCCAGCATCCGGTTCCCCCC
This sequence comes from Emydura macquarii macquarii, assembly GCF_026122565.2. Lineage (NCBI taxonomy): Eukaryota > Metazoa > Chordata > Testudines > Chelidae > Emydura > Emydura macquarii. The sequence goes on along the minus strand of NW_027133813.1, from coordinate 5,271 downwards.
ACCCACTTCTCTGCTGATGCCCTTTAGACCCTCTCCTGGGCACAGGCCTGGGGGCTGCTCAGCGCTGGGAGGGGACAGTCTCTGCCGCGGGTGTCGCTGTCAGGGACAGAGATTCCCTCCGGCCTGGGCTGGGACTGGGCAGATGATCAGGGGAGCCGCGTTTTCACCCCCAGCATTGAGACCAGGATTGAAATAAGGATGAAGCGTCCCGGAGAAGGTGTCAGTGAAAGTGAAGAGCTGGGACCTGTCAGTGACATTGTAAAATGAGACCTCGCCTGCCTCATAGTCTAGGAAAATCCCCACCCGGCTGGGCCTGACGCTCACGGGGAGGGGGGTTGGCCAGCAGGTGAGGGCCTTGTATTGCCCATACCTCAGCCGCACGGCCCAGTATCCATTCCCAGGTGAGAGTATGACCCGCCCTTTCCTGCTCACAGATTCCCTACAAACCCCCAGAGTCCACTGAGGCTTGTCTCCCACCTCCACTTCCCAGTAACACCTCCCGCCCGGGAACACCTCAGCACCCAGCACAGAGACACAATAATCAAATCTCTCAGGATTGTCAGGCAGATCCTGGCGTGTGTCTCCGCGTCTCACACATTTCCAATCCTCAGACAGGACGAGTTTGGGATTTGCCGTGTCTGGATCCAAAGTCACGTCCACTGGGGAGAGAGTCACAGAATCAGGGCCAGGGCAGGGGCTGGTCACGGGGATCAAAGGGAAATTAACCTGCATCCCTGTTAATTGCTGTGTTGCCATTTTTTTGCCCATTAAGGAGAGTCAGGGCCTCATCTTATCATGGGGGCAAAGAACAGGGGAACAACAGGGTGGGGGGGCAGAGGGGGTGTCTAGGGCAGGGGTGATCACTGGAGGGCAGAGCGAGGACTGGGGCAGGTGCCAGGGGGCAGAGTGGGGTGATGGGAGGGGCGGGTGTCAGGGGGGCTAAGAGGGAAGAGGTGCCCCAGGGAGGCAGAGGGGGAGTGAAAGGGGGCTGGCCCCAGAGGACTAGAGGGAGTGGGAGAAGGGGCAGCCCCCAGTGGCAGGGGGGTCACAAGAGGAGTGGGGGCACTGGGTGGGCCAAGGATGTAGCAGGGGAAGGTGCAGGTGACAAGGGGACAAAGGGGGTGAGGGGTGGGGCAGGTACCACAGGACCATGGGGGGAGTGAGGGGTGTGGTGGGCAGTAACAGGGAGATGAGGGGAGGGAAGGGGCAGACCCCAGGGACAATGGGGGAGCAAGGGAAGGGGCAGACATCAAGAGGCAGAGGAGGAGGGTGGTGGGCACCAGGGGCAGAGAGTTGTGAGGGAATAGGGGGCTCCAAGGGGCAGGGAAAGGAGGAGGGAGGTGGGCTCGAGGGGTCAGTGGGGCAGTGAAAGGTGGGGCTGGCTCCAGGACACTAGAGGGGATGAGGGAAGGGGCAGGCAGGCGGGGCAGAGGGATCTCAATGGGAGCAGCGCATACAAGGTGGGCAAAGGGGGCGCGTGGGAAGGCGCAGGTGACAAGGGGGGTGAGGGGAGAGGCAGGTGCCGGGGGGCAGAGGGGAGAGAGGGGAAAGGCAGAGCCATGGGGGCACCTGGGGAGCAAGGAAAGGGGCAGTTGTTAATGGGGAGAAGGTGAGGATAGTAGGGGTGGGTGCCAGGAGTACGGGGGGGAGTGGAGGGGCTGGCACCAGGGGGGTTGAGGGGGGTGAATGGTGGGGTGGCTGCAAGGAGGGCAGGGGGGAGGGTCGGGTACTAGAGGTAGAATGGGGGGGATGATGGAGCTGGGGGGCAGAGAGAGGGTTGTGGCAAAGGGCATCCTTATGGGGGCAGAGGGTAACGAAGGGGGGTGGGCACCAGTGGGGGAAGAGGGTGGGTGAGGGGAGGGGTGGGACCCTGAAGGTAAAGGAAGGGGCAAGGGAAGGGGCAGGCACCAGGGGGCAGATGGGGTGAGGTTAGAGAGGGGCACCAGGGGGTCAGGGGAGTGAAGGGAGGGGCTGGCACCAAGAGACAGGGGGTGGGGAATAGAGGGGCAGGGGCTGGTGTGGGATGGGGAAAGTGGCAGGGGGAGGGGTGCGAGGGAAGGGGCAGGCACCAGGGGCTGAGGGGAGGGGCTTGTGCCATTGGGTGATCGAGGTGGGGCATCAGGGGGTAGGAGGGCAAGGGAAGAGGTGAGTTCCAGGGGGATAAAAGGGGTGAGGAGAGGGGTGACAGCCGGAGGCAAAGGGGGGCAAGGAAAGGGTCCTGCAACCATGGGGCAGAGGGGGAGCAGATGGGCAGGCAGCAAGGGGGCAGGAGGAGGGGCAGGCAAAACATGGGACGGGGGAGGAGAGGAGTGGCTGCCCAGAGCAGATAAGGGGGTTGTGTTTATAACCTGAGACTTTTTCCAAAGTCAAACACTCGATTTTCTCCCTGTGCCCAGCCAGATTGGCCTGAAATGTCCAGCGATTTCTCCCTAGGCTGCAGAGCGCTGAGGGGACCTTGTAGGGGAAGCAGTTCAGTGTCACAGGCAGGGGGGTGATCAGGGCTAACGTGGAAAGTATCTATAAATGCCAGGCGTGTCTGTGGCTGTGAAACGTGGGGAGCTGTGGAGTGGCGGTGCCGGCACAGAGGGAGCCTGGATCCAGAGTGTCTGGGAACCTTGGGAGACAGGGCAGGTTGGGAGCAGGGAGTGAGATGCGGAGCTCCGGCTAGCAGGGCCCATTCACCATCACGCAGACACTGGCTGTGGGGGTCACCGCCGGTGAGAGGGGAGTAGATCTGGCGCCGTGTCCTGCTTGGCATGGTTGGTACCTGGGGCAGCTCCAGGGCAGGAGACTGCAGGGACTGGGTGCTCTCCCAGGGTGGGCTGGGCAGACAGTGCCGGGGTGAGGGGACAGGCAGGGTATGTGGAGCAGGCAGATGTCCCGGTTTTTTGGACCTCAGAGTTGGCGACCCTAACAGGCCCCCAGTGGTGTTTGTGTGACTCTCCTGCCTGGTCTGAGCATGGAAATCCTGTGGCTGGGAAGAGAGAGCTGGGCAGTTCAGTGCCAGTTATGGACAGGTGAGAATGTCCGTCCTGCAGAACCCAGCTACCGCCCTGGACAGCTGACAGCAGGGTCAGTATTTCCTCACCAATTAGCCCTTTCCCACAGGCGGCGTGTCCCTGCCCTGCAATAAACTCGGGTGTCGTCTGCCCCTTTCCATCTGCCCCAGTGACATTGCTGCTTCTAGCCCATTGAATGTCATGGGAAAATGCTCTGTGTGGGGAAAAGAGCAGAGAGCCCCCGGGGGAGGAGGGGTCTCACCCTGAATAAAATATCAGTGGGATGTACAGTACCTGCGCAGAGCGGGGCGATTCTCCACCCTGCAACCAAGCACAGACAGAGGGGTGAGAATTCCCCTGAACACAGACAGGCTGAGCAGGAGACAATGTCAGACAAGGGTGATACTGGGGGGAATGGAACTTACTGAGCTCAGTCTGGAGTTTTTCTAAAAAGAAAACAAAGAGAAACGTGTCAATATCACATTACCTCACCAGGGGAAGCGAGTCAAAAAGACCTTAAAGCAGGGAAGTTAAAATCCTTAGACTTGGCCTGGAGGCTAAGTCAGCAACCAGAGCCTGGCACCCCTGGGCAACAAAGGCATCAGCAAGGGAAGTAATACAGTAACCCCATCTGGCCACCAGGCCAGGTGCAAGAGGTTGTTAGAGCCAAACAGGGATCCCTCAGCCAATGGCAAATATTAACCCTGCGAGCCAGGAGAAAGGAGTGTACAGTACATCAGGTGAAGTGTGTGATGGGAATTAATAGGGTAAAATTTAATTTGAAGAATTAACAGCCAGGGATATGAAACAAAGACCAAGAAATTTCAGTCTATCAGAATCAGGATTCCTGTGAGAGAATCGATGGGTCCCCTGGATCAGCATGGGAAAAAAGGAGGAATTGGGGAGGGTAAGGACAATGCTGAGAAACTGATTTCCTTGCATCGGTTTTCACCATAGAGGGTGCTGGGGAGAGACCTGCCCTGGGGTGGCTCTGTTCAGGAAATAGGGATCAGGGATTGGGGTGTGAAGTGGAGATATTGGAACAAACTGGGAAGATAAAGAGCCAGAAGTCACCAAGAGCTGAGGGATCCCTGCCCAATGGCAAATGCCCAGGAGATCTGAAATGATGTCAGAGAGATAGAGCTGAGCTGCTAATACGAATGTGCATCTCATTAAAATCAGCTACTGCTCTGGAGAATCAAAGAGCTGGGAATGTTGTGCCCATCTTGAAAATCTGATAGGGGTAATCCTGAGAATTACAGGCTAGTGGGCTCTCTGTCAGTACCTGCTGAACCGGGTGAAACAAGAACTAAAATAGGATTGTAACAGAGCTCCATGGTCATGCTATGCTAAGGTCTAACCAGAACAGCTTCTGCAAAGGGAAATGGTGTCTCCCTAAATCTATCTGAATCTTTGAGCATGTCAATAAAATAGTGGACAAAGGAGAACCACTGACACAGTTTATGTGTTTGCAGTGTTGGTGGAGCTGGTTTGGTCCCAGAATATTAGAGAGACAAGGAGGGTGAGCCAACGGTTTCTGTGGACTTTCAAAAGCCTTTGACAAAGTTCCTCACACAAGGTTATAAGGAAAATCAGTCACCGTATTATGAGAGGTAAGACTGTCATGGATCAGAGACTGGGGCCTCTGTCAGAGACAGGATCCTAGACTAGACAGACTCGTCTCATTTGCTCTGGTGACTCCTGTGTTCTTAAAAGCTTCTGTTTTGGAGTCTGTTTCAGCAAAACACATAGCACCTGCTGAACAGGGCTGGATTGACTCCTGGGTTGAAAGTTCAGCATGTGCTTAACTTCCCTGCTGAATTGGGGCCCTAGTGAATATACATTTAAAGGCCTGTTTCTGGATCTAGATAATAATCCCCAAACAAAACTGGTTCCCTTGAAGTTAAGGCTCTCATGAAAATCCACTGTTATGACTGGCCAAGCAAAGCAAGGCCGTACACTCAACTCAACAGGATTTCTGTCTGGCTGTAATGCAATAGCTTTTGAAAACTTGCATTTGGTCAATCCTGACATTTCCGGGCCTTGTGCTCTAGGTGTCATTGGGCACAACCCTAGTGACCTTGGTGAAAATAAGAAGACTGGAAAAGTCTGATTTTAGTGGAAATCAAGTTTACCTTTTTTCTGATTTTCAGCAAAATCAACAGGCTTCTAACCAATGTGGGGATGAGGGGCCCAGCCTATAGAAGCAAAGAAGTGTGTGATCCTCTGATTAAAAAAATTGTGCTCCAGGATCTAAAGTGAAATTCTGTGC
>NW_027133812.1:0-1231 GCF_026122565.2 Emydura macquarii macquarii | reverse complement strand
AATATTGACTTTAAGGGAACTACGTGGGGCTGAGCCGGGGGGGTGGAGGAGACGGCAGCAGCCCCCGCTCCCCCCCCACAGGGTGTCAGGGGGTGCCCCGGCACTATCCCCAGTTCTCAGGCTGTAGTGCTGGGGTGGGGCTCACAAAGCCCCTCCGGCCCCCCGACCCCAGGCAGTGGGTTGGGAGAGCCTCCGTCACACCCTGGGGAGTGCCCCCCCTTCTTTCCCCAGGGTGGATGGATTTATGGCCCAGGGTGGGCAAAGGCAACAGGCTGCTGCACCCCACACTCCCCCCCCCCAGCCCCTGGGGAACATGCCAAGCGGGGCGCATCCTGTCAGCCCCATCACGTTTGTGTCTGACGACGACGCCACCAGGTCGGTCCCAGCTGTGCCTGCCAACACGGCACATGCCTCTGGGAACTGGGAAGCGGCATCTGACTCCCAGAAATGCATCAGGCCCCATGCCAGTGTTACCTGATTAGCGGGGTTGGCCTGCGCCATCACAGAGATGAACGGTTCACCGCCTTCCTCTCCGTTCTCCACGCCTGGGCCTGTCTCTCCGGATGGCGGCTGCTGCAGTGGGTGGGGGTTGTGTGGGCGGAACAGGAATTACTCAGCAAAGCCCTTGCAATTTCTGCAAACATTTTACTGGGCAAGAGCCAATTCTCTCGTCTCTGGACGGGTCCCTCGATCAGCTGGATGACGTGGATTTACAGCCCTGACAGCAGCTCAGCCTCAGCAAACAGCACCTGGCCAGTGCGGGGCGAGCCACAAAGCAAAACGCCTCCAGAGTGTTAGTCCAGATCCACAAGCAGATAAAGTTCCCCAGAATTCTGCATGGGCTTGGGTTAAACAGTCATTGGATGGAGGGAGGCTGATGTACCCATGGTCAGGCCATGCAGCTTCCTTCCTGCCACCTCCATTTCCCCGGCATGTCCTTCTGGCCTCCCTCCCCCTGCCACACACACACACACACAGCAGAACTTCCCCTAGAAAATAGGGGGTCTGTCTCTGCCCCATAGCCCCACTCAGCAGCTCCAGGCCCCTGGCCAGGCTGGCTTCACATGCAGACACCCCTTGATGTAGAGGGGATGGGCCATCAGCTAAGAGCCCTTTCATGGCCCTCGAGTGCCAGCTGAATGTTTCTCTGCAAATTAGCTGATGCCCTCTGCTCTCCCCAGGTAGCCGCTTCTTGCCACCTGCCTATTTCCTGCCCCCAGCGCACGTGGTT
>NW_027133811.1:0-12598 GCF_026122565.2 Emydura macquarii macquarii | reverse complement strand
CCGACCACCGCCCACCTCCAACAGGGAGATCCTGGGGGCAGCACAAACACCCCCCTGTGGGGGGCAGGGGATAGGGCTTATGCCCTTCTGACAGAGGACAGCATTGGAGCTCTGAGTGTGTGTGAACACCCCGTAGGAGCCCCCCTGCGCCCCTCCCTGCAGACCCACCAACAGCACCTCCAGCACCGGCCCCGCACACGGCAGGTGAGTCGGTTTCCTGCTGACACCCACCCGCCTCCCCCCATTGTGGGTCTTGTCCCCTCCCGCCGTGTTGCGTCTCTCTCCTGGCCCCCCTTGCACTGTCCCGGGCCACTGAAGCCAGCACTGACTGTGAGAGGAAGGTGCCTCCTGCTGACCCCTTGCCCCCGCTCCCTGTAATCCTGGGAGCCGAGGACTGGAAGTCAACCCTAATTGCGGGCTTACCTCTGGGAAAGTGAACAAAAGCTTCTATGATGTTGCCGTCGGTGCTGCTGGGGAAGGGTCCGAAGGCAGCCAGATGCTGGGTGAGTCCACACAAACCGGCCTCCCCCTGTAATTCAAGGCTGGTGTCGTGCTCCTGCCTGGTGAACCAGAGCCATGGCGGGACCAGCACCAATGGACCAATATTGGGGCGTCGGGGGGCACCTAGGCCTTGGTGAGGGGCTGGGCGCTTCCACCCGCCGCCCGCTTATAGGCACCTTAGAAGACGACTTTGTGTGGAGGGATCTGACTGGCTGCGATCCCTGGGAGCCATTGATTGCTCAGAAGGAGGCGTTCCCGCATCCTGGCCACCCCGCACCCCATCTCCTGGGACCCCGAGATCCATTGTTGGTCCTTTGTTGTCCTGAGCTTGAGAGAGACGTCCTGACAGACTGGGATAGGGACCCACCAACAGCACCTCCGGCGCCGGCCCCCCACACGGCTGGTGAGTTGGTTTCCTGCTGACGCCCACCCGCCTCCCGCCATTGTGGGTCTTGTCCCCTCCCGCCGCGTTGCGTCTCTCTCCTGGCCCTCCCCTGCGGCCTTGGGTCAATGAGTATCTGGTTGAGCCAGCCTGGGCTGCACCTTCTGCCGAGCGCCCTGCCCGAGAGGCAGCTCCAACAAGGCCCTACCCAACCCGGTGCTGGTACGAGTTTGCCAGGTCTCCGAGTGGCTTGATCCAACCGGGCCGGGCTGGGTTCCTGGAGCAGGGTGACAGCGCAGGAGAGTCAACCCAGGAGACAGACGCTGCACCGGCTTTTCTCTCCCCTGTGGGTTTGACTTGTTTTATCTTCCAGGAAACGGGATCGCACTTTGACAGCAGTGGTGATGCCAGCTCCCGTCTGGCCCAGCTCACTGCCCCTCTTCTCCTGATACAAGCAGGGTCTCAGTGAGCTCTCCCCTGCCGAGCTGACAGCGGGAGGGGAGCAGGCTTCAGGAGCAGCCCGTAGGTGCATGAGCACAGCTACCTTGCCTAAGTGCGCAGCGTGATGGGACTGCTTTGCCCAGCTGATCCCTTTGACTGGTGCTGGGATACAAATCACTTTAGTGCTGCATGCAGGGGTAACGAAATGTTGTTCTCCTGATTGTATGAGCAAAGGGCAGCAGAACAGTGTGTAGCCAGTCCTGAGTGAAGGGTCATTCTCATCTGAACTGAACGCGGTAAGCAGGGGGCTCGGATACAGACCCCTGTGAAAGGTAGAGGGGATTAGGACAGGTGTCGCTGTGGGGGGAGGTGGGTGTTGTTTAAGAGCTCTAGGTATGGTTTGACCTGTCCCTCCCCAGTCCTCACACCTCAGAGACAGAGCTCATATGGGCTCCATTTGAAGTCTTTTTGCCCTCCTGTCCCACCTGCCTTCTTAGTGAGGTTTCCGCCCACTGGGAGCTGTGAGGAACCCCAGGAGACGGACCTGCAGAGGAGCAAGTGACAGCTGTGGAAGCTGATGGTGTGCATCGGGGCGGCTGGCCAAGTGGCCAGTGGCATGGCGTGGCTGGCAGGGCAGCTGGAACGTAGTGACTGGACACGGGAGAGAGCAAGGTGCCGTCTTTCTCCCTCCCCTCAACCGAAGTGGGTGGTGAACTCTGCCGCTGCACTTCTAGACTCTGGGTCTGCCCTAAGGATACCACCTAGGAGGGGAGTGCTGTGAAGGGAGGGGCACATTAAAGGAACTTCTTGCTGCTGGATTTAAGACCCTGAAGCAAAAGGAAAGTGCCCCAGGTGCTCTGGAGTGGGTGTTTTGTTCATGGTTCTCTGCGTGTGAAACCTGCTTGTGGCATTTTCCTGAGGGAATGCCGGGTTACTTTCCCCCTTTTTATTAAAAGTCTCTTTTCTATACTCAGGCTATGTCTACACTGCCGGCAGCACACCGCCAGCAGCGCTGGATCGATTTTGCGGGTTCAGCTGAGCGGCAGTAGAGATTTGCTCAATCGAACCCGGAAGTCATCTCTGTAAATCCAGCCCTGCAAGTAGCGTAGCGCCACGTCGATGGAAGGGCATTTCCCGTCAGCGCAGCGGAGGGGCTGCGGTAAGCCGACGTTAGGAAGTCGATGGGAGATACGCACGTTGCTGTATGTAGCCTACGTATCTCCCGCTGACTGCCACCAAAATCCGGGTCAGCGTAGACCAGGCCATGGTCTCTGTGCTTGCGAGAGGGGAAGTCTTGTCTCTAGAGGTGCCCAGGGGTGGTGTGTGATTGTCCCAGGTTACTGGGTGGGGGGAGCCAGTTTGTGTTTTGTGTTGGAAGGAATCGCAAGATGTTGATCCAGGCCCTTACTGCTGCTGACTCCGGCTGGCAGAAAGGTTACACCCGAAAGGACCATTAGTGCTGTTTTTGATATGCTTCTCTGGGGGGCCCTTTAAAGACTCCCTCCTGCTAACAGAGGCAGTGCTAGTCCATTGGGGCCCCTAAGCAGGAATATTTGGGGACCCCCGCAACACATAATAAGAAGTGAATAAGGGGCCCCTTTGAGCTGCTCAATTGCTTAGTCTGCTTATGCCTAGGGCCAGCTCTGCCCCCAGCGAGCAGAGGAACAGGGGCTGCCAGTCTGACTTGTGCTGAATATCTCAAACGAGCCAGCCGCTCCCTTTCTGCGCTGCATCCTCAGGAATGAGTTATAACGACTGTCAAGGGTGTGTTTGCCACGGGGCTACCCGGGCCGAGGGCTGGGCTTGGACCCAGAACCTTGTTTAATGAGCTTGAGTGACTGGGGTCCCGTTCACCCCTTGGGCTCTCCTGGCGCCTGATCTGTGCAATGTTCTTGGATTGTCACTTGTGGTGACCAGGCAGCCACAGTCTCCCTGGCGCGTGGCTCTCTCCTCACGCAGCTCCCAGCTTCCCTGCCAGGCTCACCAGCCCCTCCTGCCCATGGTGCCCAGCCTAACTCGCCAGCCCCGCCCTGCCCGTGGTGCCCAGGGGAGCTGGTGTTAACACCCAGGAGTTAACGAGCTTTCGAGCACTCATGCAGGGCACGGCCCCGCTCCTGGGAACGGTGTGGGGTCCTCTGGGTCCGGCACATTAAAGGGGTCGCTCCCAGGGGACTGGTGACCTAAACCAAACCCTGTGGATCTGTGATGGGAGGACGGGCAAATTCTGGGCTGCAGCCAGGCTGGGGGATGGTGGCCGGTTACACAGAGCATGGACCGCAGCGAGGGTGTACCCCGTGCTGCGGCTACCAGGGACTACAGGCCCCTGCCCAGAGCCATCAGGTCTCCTCTCCCAGAACAGACGGCCGAACAGAGACAAAGAGACACCACAGCTCCAGCTCCTTCCTCTTTATTGGGGGCTAGGCTCAGACTGACGCCTGCGGCCCGGAGCTTGGTGCCACCATGGGGGGCAGACGGGTGTGCGGTTCCCAGAGAACTCTGCTCTGGATGGGGGGGGCAGGGCAGACTGGGGCGGGGGTCTGCCTCTCAGTGAGGGGCAGTGCAGGCCAGGGGGGCCTGTCTCAGTGGGGGGCAGTGCAGACCCGGGGGGTCGGTCAGTGGTGGTGTGGGCAGCTCTTTGGTGGGCATCAGGCGAAGCTTTCAGTGCTGGATTCTGGGCCTGTGCTGGATTCTGGGTCCTGCTCACATGGCGCTGGAGGGGGGAGCTGGCTCTGCCCCCGAAGCAGCAGGCTGGGCAGCTCCCTCACCATCTGCCGTACGGCCCCCGCCAGCTCAGCCAGACTGCCAGCGATGGCGCCCAGATGGCGCCTCTCGTCCTCCTGGATGTGGCAGATGGCGTGCAGGTCTGCGCGCAGGCCCCGCACCACCGGGATCAGCTCCTGCAGCTGGCGGGATTCATGGCCCGGCTCCCGGCAGTCCCCGGCTCCCCTGACTGTCTCCTGCCCTGCGCCCGGCACTGAGGGGTTGTCACAGGACTTCGTGGCACTGGAGCGGCTGGGCTCCCACTCCTCCGCGGTCACCTCCTCCTGGAGAAAGAGAAGGGTGCTGTCCTCCCAGATGGAGGAGGGGGGAGCAGTGGCCGGGGGTGGGAGGGTCTGGGCCGAGGGGGTCGCTGAGGGGAAGCCAGTGGCTGGGAGGGCATGGCTGGCAGTGCGCAGCTTCTCCAGGACATGTCTGTGAGGCTGGTCTGTCGTGGGGGCATCATCTGTGGAGGGGGACACAAGGAAGCCACCTGTAAAGCTCAGTGCTGGAGAGATGCCTCACTCCGCCTCCCACCAGCAAACGGGGATAAAGGGATCTAGGACTGGCCACCAGCCCCTCACCCACTGACAACAGCCTTGTCTGCTACTGCACACACCTGGACAGTGGGTCTACCCCAGCTCTGGAGGGGGGTGGGGTCTAGTGGATTAGAGAGGTGGGGCTGGGAGCAGGACTCCTGGGTTCTATCCCAGTTTTGGGGGTATAGTGGATTAGGGTGGGAGGGGGCATGTTGGCCAGGACTCAGCAGTGGATGGCGTGTGGACACTGACCCTGCTTTCCCTTCATAACCCTGCCACATTGCAGGTGACAGGGAGCGGAGCCCAGGACCTGTTTGTCCCACCCCCTGGGCCTGTCAGGTCCCCTTCCTGCTGCCCGGGCAGATTGCAGCACTCACCCAGCAAAGCGGCTCAGTCAGAACCGAGCACCCTATCCTGGGACCCCAGGCATCCTCCCGTCCCTCCCCTGGGGCTGGGGCTCTTCAGGCCAGCTCACCTTGGTAGCGGGCCAGCCCTTCACCACGCGCAGGAGGGGGGGATGCAGGTGGCCCCCCCTAAGCATTGTGAAGGGCCAGCCAGGCGCCCCACCCCCAGGCGCCAGGCTGCAGGCCAATGGGTAATGGGTGGGAGGCACAGGAGGCTTGAGGGGTGCCCCTCAGTGCCTCCCCCCCATGCATCATGAAGGGCCAACCCAGCCCCCGTCCCCAGGCTGGGAGCTGAGGCCACCCTGTCTGAGCTGGCCCCGAGCTGCAGAGCTGGAGCGGGAGAGGCAGGCGCTGCATGGTGGGTAAGTGTGGGGACGGGGGTGGCAGTGGAGCCAAGACTGTATTTGTGTCCCTCCCTCAAGTCTCACACCCCTCCCCACGCAAAGTACAGAACTCTTCTACCTGGAGCAGCTGGGGGGTGGCACCGGGACCTCTCCTGCCCTGTGTGGAGGGCGCATGAGGCCTGGGGAGGCCACAAATGTAGGCGTGTCCCTCAGGCACCGGAAATCCTCAGTACGCTACTGTGGCCCAGCTCAGCGCGAGACATCGCCAGCAAATGCAGAACAGGGCAGAATGGGCTTCCCCAGGACACTAACCCCATGCCCTTCTCCCGCACCTCCCTCCTGCCATATGGCAAACAGGTCACTGAGCCCCAGGAAATGGCACAGTATCAGTGTCCCTGCTTTCCAGAGGGGAAACTGAGGCACAGAGTCAGGACGCGAATTTCCCAGGTCACACAGTGAGTCCCGTGCAGAGCAGGGAGTAGAGCCTCCTCCTCCTCTTCCTCTTCAACCCCCCACTCTAACCACTAGACCCTACTCCACTCCCGAGCCAGAGACAGAAGTGAAGTAACTGGCTCACAGGACACTGGGGCCAAACCAAGGGTGGATCCGGACTCCTGGCTCTCCGTTTCCATTCAGCAACACGTGCATTCAATGCCCAGAGCTTCCCGCCGGCTGCGCCGTCACTAGAGCAGCAGAGCACACGGGAGACAGGGCAGTGCCCCCGCTGAGGGGAGAGACCCTGGCTCCCTCCAGAGGTGGCGTGGGAGCAAGGCAGCCGTGTCCCTATCTGTCCCGGCTCATTTGCATAGACTGCCCTCTGCCCCCCCCCCCATCTGGTTTGACAGCCCGGCTCCCTTCCGACCTCATTTGCCAATGCGCTGGGAGGGCCCCCATGTGACCCGTGCTGGACAGTCCACATGTGCCGTGCTCACCACACGTGGTCTGTGTGCTGTGTGAGGGCAGGAGTGCAATTGGGGGTGGGGGATCTGGGCCAGTGTGACAATGGAGAGAGTGGGGGCCACCCTGACCTGGAAGACTGTGGGCTAGATTTGAGTGTTAACACACATGGGGCTGAGAGGGAGAGCTGGGAGGAAGTTTTTTGCTGGGATGCCTGTTCCCCTTGATCCAGCAGGGAGTGGCTGGCAGACCCCAGCGAGACGGGCAGTCTGAGGGCAAACCAGAACTGCTGGGGGTGGGAGAAAAGGCAATGCTGTCTGCCCAAGGGAACATGCCCCATTGCAATGAGTTGCAGCACCTGGTGCCACTCTCCAATTTGCTCCTGTTGGGTGCTTGAACCGGGCAGCCTCCCATTGCATGCTGAGACCTAACCTGACTCTAAAGGGCGGCTGTGATCAGCTCTGCTCAGGCTCCAGCCGTGGTGGCAGGGGGGAGATTCTGGCAAAGGGCAGCCTCCTGGGGGCCAGACATACGTACCTGTGGAGGATGAGACTCCCAAGCCGGCAGCTGGAGAAAGACAAGGGGGAAACCATCAGGAACAGAGCAGGGCCCGCGCACCCCAAAGCTTCCCAGCCCCAGGAAGGCGCCTGTGGGACAGTGGCGCCGGGCGGGGCAGAGCCCAGAGCAGTTGGAGCCAGACACAGCAGTGCCCACATCGGCTGGTCTGCCCTGCTCCTCACCCGTGCACAGACCAGCCCCATCAGGGCATGGCCTGGCCCCGCCAGCACACAGACTGAGACCCTCTCCCCATGGGGGGACTGAGCAGGGCAGGGCTCAGCCATATGCACTGGGGGGAGGACAGAGGAGTTTGTTGGGCCCCCGCCAGGGATACACCGGGGAGCCAGAGGCAGCCGAGCCGGCCCCTCCCCCCGATGGGGCGGGCACCTTACACACCCAGAGGGACCCTCACCGAAGCAGAGCCAGAAGTGCAGCCGCAGGTCCATGGCTCCCCCAGGGCGAGCGGCTCTGTCCTGCCGCAATTCAATGCCAAGGGCGCGTCTCACCCCAGCCCGCCCAGGAAGCCCCTTTTAAGGCCTGGCACAGCACTCTGCCAGCTCAGCAAGGGAGGGACCGGCTTGAGGGGCTGGCCCACGGGCTAGTCACAGGATGGTTTCCTGGCACCAGGGTGGCGCTGGACTCAGCATGTGTCCTGGAGGGAGGGCTGGGAAGAGATGCTGGGCTCAGTGATGGAGCAGGGTGGGAGGCTTAGGAGGGGAAGCTCTCCTTGTTCAGTCAGTGCTTCCCCACTGCTGTCCCTGGCTCTGGGAGGGGAGTGGGATTTAGTGGTTAGAGCGGGGGGCCTGGGAGCCAGGATGACCCCAGAGGCAGCTCCCCATCTTGTGACTCTGCCCCAGGACCAGTGGCGCTGGCCCAGCTTCCTGGATGCTTCCCCTTCTGACTCTGGCCGGAATCTCTGCAGCTGGCTCTGCTTCCTCCTCTGGCTGAGCTGAGCTGGCATTTTGGGTCTTATGGGGCCTCCCTCTACACGCAGCCGGGGACGGGGCAGCGCTGACCCCATAGGGCAGCAGTCCCCAAGCTTTTTGGGTCAGCCTCCTCCCTTACCTGATCCATTTCCCCCCCAGGAGGTGCAACTGGGAGCTGGGGCTGGGAGCAGGGACAAAGACGTGGTCGAAGCCTAGGAACCAGGGCTTGAGCTGCGGGTGGGGCTGGGGTGGGGCCTGGAGCTGCAGTCACGGGGCCTTGGGCAGGGGCCATAAATGGGGCCAGGAGCCGGGTCCATGGCCAAGAGCCAGGCCGGCCAGGTATGGGGCCCGGGTATGGGATGTGGTCAGGAGCAGAGTGCGGGGGCAGCAGCCAGGAGCCAAGGCTGCAACCGGGGGGCGGAGGGGCTGGTGTGGAAATGGGGCCAGAGCAGGGTTGGGTGTCACTTCCTCTCCGCCCCCTCTGCCATAGGGGCCCCTGTGCCCGACCACCTCCCACCTCCAACAGGGAGATCCCGGGGGCAGCACAAGACTCCCTCCTGCTAACAGAGGCGGTGCAGGTCCATCGGCGGCCCTAAGCAGGAATATTTGGGGACCCCCCACAACACATAATAAGAAGCGAACAGGGGGCCTCTTTGAGCTGCCCAATTGCTTAGTCTGCTTATGCCTAGGGCCAGCTCTGCCCCCAGCGAGCAGAGGAACAGGGGCTGGCAGTCTGACTTGTGCTGAATATCTCAAACGAGCCAGCCGCTCCCTTTCTGCGCTGCATCCTCAGGAATGAGTTATAACGACTGTCAAGGGTGTGTTTGCCACGGGGCTACCCGGGCGAGGGCTGGGCTTGGACCCAGAACCTTGTTTAATGAGCTTGAGTGACTGGGGTCCCGTTCACCCCTTGGGCTCTCCTGGCGCCTGATCTGTGCAATGTTCTTGGATTGTCACTTGTGGTGACCAGGCTGCCACAGTCTCCCTGGCACGTGGCTCTCTCCTCACGCAGCTCCCAGCTTCCCTGCCAGGCTCACCAGCCCCCTCCTGCCCACAGTCCCCAGCCTAACTCACCAGCCCCCTCCTGCCCACAGTCCCCAGCCTAACTCGCCAGCTCCACCCTGCCCGTGGTTCCCAGGGGAGCTGGTGTTAACGCCCAGGAGTTAACAAGCTTTCGAGCACTCGTGCAGGGCACGGCCCCTCTCCTGGGAACGGTGTGGGGTCCTCTGAGTCCAGCACATTAAAGGGGTCGCTCCCAGGAGACTGGTGACCTAAACCAAACCCTGTGGATCCGTGATGGGAGGATGGGCAAATTCTGGGCACCAGCCAGGCTGCGCGAGGGTGGCCGGTTACACAGAGCATGGACCACAGCGAGGGTGTACCCCGTGCTGCGGCTACCAGGGACTACAGGCCCCTGCCCAGAGCCATCAGGTCTCCTCTCCCAGAACAGACGGCCGAACAGAGAGAACGAGACACCACAGCTCCAGCTCCTTCCTCTTTACTGGGGGCTAGGCTCAGACTGACGCCTGCGGCCCGGAGCTTGGTGCCACCATGGGGGGCAGACGGGTGTGCGGTTCCCAGAGAACTCTGCTCTGGATGTGGGGGGCAGGGCAGACTGGGGGGGAGGGGGGTTTGCCTCTCAGCGGGGAGGGGCAGTTGAGGCTGGGGGGCGGGGATGTCTCTCAGCAGGGGGGCAGTGCAGGCCAGGGGGGCCTGTCTCAGTGGGGGGTAGTGCAGGCCAGGGGGCGCTTTCTCTCAGTGGGGGGGCAGTGCAGGCCAGGTGGGGGGGGATCGGTCAGTGGAGGTGTGTGCAGCTCTTTGGTGGGCATCAGGCGAGGCTTTCAGTGGGGGGTGCTGGGTCCTGCCCACGCAGCTCTGGAGGGGGGAGCTGGCTCTGCCCCCGAAGCACCGGGTTGGGCATCTCCCTCATCATCTGCTGTACGGCCCCCGCCAGCTGAGCCAGGCTGCCAGCGATGGCGCCCAGCTGGCGGCTCTCCTGCCGCTGGATGTGGACAAGGGCGCGTAGGTCCCCGCGCAGCCCCCGCACCACCTGGATCAATTCCCGCAGCTGGGAAGATTCATGGCCCGGCTCCTGGCAGCCCCCGGCTCCCCTGACTGTCCCCTGGCCTGCGCCCGGCACAGAGGGGGTGCCCCAGGACTTCGTGGTACTGGGGCGGCTGGGCTCCCACACCACGGCCAGCGCCTCCTGGACCAGGGGTGGGGTGGGAGGGGTGCTGGCCTGCAGGATGGAGGCGGGGGGAGCAGTGGCCAAGGTTGAGGGGACGGTGGCTGTGGGTGGGAGGGTCCGGGCCGAGGGGGTCGCTGAGGGGAAGCCAGTGGCTGGGAGGGCACGGGTGGCAGGGCGCAGCTTCTCCAGGACATGTCTGTGAGGCTGGTCTGTCGTGGGGGCAGCATCTGTGGGGGGGGACACAAGGAAGCCACCTGTAAAGCTCAGTGCTGGAGAGACACCTCCCCCCCGCCCAAGCAAACGGGGCCCAAAGGATCTGGGACTGGCCACCAGCCCCTCACCCACTGACAACAGCCTTGTCTGCTACTGCAACCTGGGCAGCGGGTCTACCCCAGCTCTGGGAAGGGTGTGGGGTCTAGTAGACTAGAGATGTGGGGCTGGGAGCAGGACTCCTGGGTTCTATCCCAGTTTTGGGGGTATAGTGGATTAGGGTGGGAGGGGGGCATGTTGGCCAGGACTCCTGGGTTTTCTCCCCAGCTTAGCTACTGACTCATTCATGAGTCCGTGCCTCAGTTTCCCCACCCATAAAGGTAGATAATGGTATTTTCCCCTGTGTAAAGGCCGGGGGATCCCAGAAGTGGGACGGTATCGGGTGGGTGTCACCACGGAGGAGGATGGGTTGTTGTAGAGCCAGGTCCAGCAGGCCAGTCTAGGGAGGATGCTATCACCCTCCTGGTGGAATCCCCCTCACACATACACAATGGCATTTCCAGTCAGCCTTGGCATCTAGATGCCATCCACACACCCTCTGGCCAAGGCCTTTGAACCCCCCCCTTCCCGGGGCCACTGCCCCTGTGCCCCTACCTGTCTGTCCAGCTGGAGTGCCTGGGGGGGCAGGTGTCTCGGCACAACCTGTCCCATTAACCGCTGAGCTGGCACACTGCATCCTTGTACCAGGAGGCTCGCTCTGGGGCTGGGAGAGGGAGGTCGGGCCCGTCCGGGTGCTGTGGGTCTCGTCCTGAGGCTGGGTGGTTGTGAGGTTGGAGGGAGCCAGGCCCATCCGGGTGCTGTGGGTCTGGCTAGGCCTCTGGGTGGCTGTGTAGGAGGAGGAAGTGGGGGCCGGGCCTGGCCAGGTGCTGTGGGTCTTGTCCAGAGGCTGGGTAGTTGTGGGGGTGAGAAAGTTTGGGTCCGTCTGGGCTCTATGGGGCTGGCTGTATGGGTGTGTTGTTAGGAGGATGGGGGTGGGAGTAGGGGAACCCAGGCCCACTTGGGTGCTGTGGGGCTGCCTGAGAAGGTGGGTGGTTGTGGAGATGGCAGTGGGGATAGGGAAGACCAGGCTAGGCCAGGCGCTGTGGGGCTGGCCAGGAGGGTGGGTGGTTGTGGGAGTGGAGGTGGGGGTAGGGGAGGTCGAGTCGGTCCAGGTGCTGTGGGGCTGGCTGGGAGGGTGGGTAGTTGTTGGGATGGAGGTGGGAGTAGGAGAGGCCGGGCTGCTCCAGGTGCTGTGGGGCTGGCTGGGAGGATGGGTGGTTGTGGGGATGGAGGTGAGGGTAGGGGAGGTCGAGTCGGTCCAGGTGCTGTGGGGCTGGCTGGGAGGGTGGGTAGTTGTTGGGATGGAGGTGGGAGTAGGAGAGGCCGGGCTGCTCCAGGTGCTGTGGGGCTGGCTGGGAGGATGGATGGTTGTGGGGATGGAGGTGGGGGTAGGGGAGGTCGAGTTGGTCCAGGGGCTGTGGGGGGGGCTGGGAGGGTGGGTGGTTGTGCGTGTGGAGATAGGGGTAGGGGAAGCCAAGCTGGTCCAGATGCTGTGGGGCTGGCTGGGAGGCTGGGTGGTTGTGGGGATGGGATTAGGGGTGGGGGTAGGGGAGGCCAGGCTGGTCCAGGTATTATGGGGCTGGTCAGGAGGGTGGGTGGTTATAGGGGTGGGGATAGGGGTAGTGTAGGTCAGGTCCGTCTGGGCACTGGGGTGGGTGGTTGTGGGGATGGGAGTGGGGGTGGGGAGGCTGGGCTGGTCCAGGCGCTGTGGGGCTGGCTAGGAGGGTGGGTTGGGGAGGCCACAGTCGTCAGGATGCTGTCCCGGGACGGATGAGGGGGACGAGGCACGTGGGGGTCAGTCCAGGCCCAAGCACGTATCCCGAGGGCGAGGGTGGCAGGAGGATCTTGGTGTGGGACGGCATCTGTGTGAGGAAGGGAACAGTCAGCTGGACGGGGGCAGAACACGCCGACCCTCCCCGGCATTTTGCCAGGACCCCAGGGTTCACGCCCTGCACCGCTGCCTTGTAACCACCAACGGGCCCCCTTCCGCATGGCCCCCGACGACAACTGTCCTGCAACGTGGCCCAACTCGCCCCCCCAGGGCATTGTGGTCAGCACCGACACCCTCTCTCCCAGACCCCAAGGCCGGGCCCTGGCCGCAGCACGCGGCGCGGTGACACCGGTACCTGTGTGTGTCTCCAGTGGTTCGGGGCGGGGCTGCTGGCTCTTTGGGCTGGGGCGCGGCGTCCCCAGGGCTCCATGCTGTTCAGAATGGAAGGCATCCTGGGGCTGCTCACCCCCACAACAGCATGAGTCACGGCCTGCGCTGTGGGGACAAAGCAGCAGAGGTGGAAGGAGGGTGACACTCCCCACACCAGGCCCCCTAGTGAAATTCTGTGAAATTCTGTGAAA
>NW_027133810.1:0-12331 GCF_026122565.2 Emydura macquarii macquarii | reverse complement strand
CCCCTCTGCTCAGCCTCCCTCAATCCCTCTTGCCCCTGCCTTTTCCTTTTCTTCTCCAACTCTTCAGATGCCTGCCTCTTTCCTTCCCACTGTGACATTGGCCAGGTACAATCTCGATTGTTGAACAGCTTTGTTCTCCAGTCTGGAGTGCCTTTTACACTGCTTCACTGGGAGAACAGCCACTGGGCGTTCACACACAGTCTCTAGCATGTCACTTCCTCCCAGCTACACAGGAGGAGTGCTATAGCCAGCCACTGCTGAGTTACGCTGCAGGAGACACCAGCAAACTCACCATCCCAAACTTTCCACCCAGAAATGTGTGTCTGGTTGCCCAGCGCCCTACTGGCCAACGCAAGCTGATAGAAAGTCCGTCATTTCATTAATAGAAACGCTATGCACAAGCCCTGTTATCTCAAGTGAAGGCTCCCAAACACGTCAACCAAACACACTTGTTTAGATAAAACAAGGTTATTAACGACAGAAAGCAGAATTTTAAGTGGTTACAAGTAATGAGGCATAAAAGTCAGAACTGGTCACAAAGGAAATAAAAAATAAAACAGAAACTAACATTGAACTTCTCAGACTAAAAGAACTGAAAGCAAAAAAGTCTCTCACCCCAGGCTTCTGCAGCTCACTGGCTGGACGCCCCCAGCCGGGACCTCTCCCCAAGGCAGGGTTGTTTCAGGTGTGTCTGTTGCCGGGAGTAGAAAGGAAGGGAGGAGAGGGGAGGCATTTGTGGAGTTAGTTTCTATTCTACTTTCCTTTACTTTTCTCGCCTCTTTAAGAAATATTTGCAGCTGGGTTAAGGTGACAGCAGGGCTGTGGGACGGGGACCCCAGCTGTGTCTGTGCCAATATGTCAATTTCCTGCTTGTCCCCTTCTGCCTGCCGAAGAACGGCTGCTCCCCAGGTGCTCATGGTGTGATTACGCTGACACCTGGCTGAGGCCTTCGTTTGCCTGTTTCTGAGGCACTGGCTGTGCCGGCTTCTCTGAACTGAGTGATGCCGTTCAGGAGAATCTTACAACTTTACATGTCACGTTACCTCACGGATTGTGCCAGGAGACCCACTTGGTATGAAACGTGTCATCGTCTTGTGAAAGAGTGAACATGAGAGGAAAGACAGTCACACCTTCACTGCCCTTCCCCCGGCACCCACCCCTCCCCTCGCCCCTTCCTTATTGGTGCCCCTCCCCTCCTCGCCCCATCACGCATGACTTCCCCACCCCTCTTTTCCCCATCTCCCTCTGCACCTGATGTCCACCGTCCCCTCTGCCCTTTCCTCCTTTTGCCTGCCCCTTTCTTTCCCCCCTTCTGCCCCCCAACAGATGTCCACCCACCCGGCACCAACCCCTTCTCTTGCTCCCTTCCATCCTCTGATGTCTGCTCCTCCTCCTGCCCCTTTGCTGCCTGCTCATCTGCTCCCCCCATCCAATGGCAGTTGCAGGCCCCTTCCCTTGCCCCCCTCTGCCTCCAGCTGTCACCCCTCCCCTTTTCCCTGTCTATCCCCTTGGTACCCACCTCTTCTCTTGCCCTTCCATCCACTGATGACCCTCGATAAGCCCATGGCACAAGCCCCTCCCCAAACCCCTGATGCCTGCCCCTCCCTCGCACCCTTCCCCCGTTCCACCTTCCCCTTCCTTATCCCCCACCAGCCCCTGCTTCTCCACTCCCCACCTCCCCGTCCCCTGGTGCCAGCACCTCCCTCACCCCATCTGTCCCCTATTGCTCGCCCCTTCCCTTGCCCCCCATTAACCCTCTGCTGTCCATGCCTCTCCTCACTCCCTTTACCCTCTGGGTCCCACCTCTCCCATCATCCACCCTCTTCCCCCCTGGTGCCCACCCCCGCCTTCACTATCCTCTGCTCCCAAAAGGCTGCCCTTTGCCACACCCCTCTCTGCCCCCTTGTGCTCACCTGCCCATTCAACCCCTAGTACCCGACCCCCCTGCCCTCCTTGTAGCCACCCCAACATTCACCCCCTCAGCCCTCCTGGTGCCAGCCCCTCCACTCGCCCTTCCCCCTACCCCAGGCACCCACCCCTGCTATCCTCACCTTCTCCCCATTAACGACTGCCCCTTTCCTTGCTCCTCTGGTGCCCCCTGGGGTCTGTCTTTCCCCTCTCTCCCCTCTGCCCCCCGGCACTGCCCCTCCACTCACCCCCCTTGTCACCTGCGCCTTCCCATTCGCCCCCTTTGCCCACCTGGTGTGCGCCGCTCCCATTGATCTCCCTCTGCCCCGCCTGCCTGCCCCTTCCCTCACCCCCTCTAGTGTCCTGGAGCCAGCCCCACCTTTCACTGCCCCTCTGGCCCCTCGAGTGCACCCCCTTCTCCTTCCCCATGCGCCTTGGAGCCCCCTATTCCCTCACAACTCTCTGCCCCCTGGTGCCCACCACCCTCCCCCTGCCTCTTGACATCTGCCCCTTCTCTTGCACCCCTGTTGTCCCTGGGGTCTGCCCCTTCCCTCCCCCCATCTCCCTGTTAGTGCCCACCACACCCCTCACCCCCCATGTCTCTGTGGTGCCTGCCTCACCCGCTTTGTCCCCTTGTCACCTGCACCTTCCCCCGCCCCTCCCGGTGCCCCCCACTCCTCTCATGACCCCTCTGCCACTGGGGGCTGCCCCTTCCCCTGCTTACCTCTAGTCCTCTGGGGCCAGCCCCCCCTTTCATTCCCCCTCTGCCTCCCTGGGGCTCCTCTTCCCCTTTAGCCCCCCTGACACCTGCCCCTCCCATCACCCCACTCTGCCCCCTGGCACGTGACCCCCCTCGCTCTGCCCTCCGGTGATCACCCCTGCCCTAGACACCCCCGGTGCCCCTAGGCTCGTGCCTCACTCTGTGCCCCTGGTGCCTGCCTGTTCCCTCCACCCCTGCTCCTGGCACCTGCCCCACTCCTCCTCCCCCACCCCTTGCACCTGACCCTCCTCTTCACTCCCCTCTGCCCCCTACAATCCATCCCTCTCCTCATTTCCTTGCCCCTTGGAGCCCCCCATTGCCTCACCCGCCTCTGCTGCCTGGTGACCCCCCTTTTCTTGCTTCCCTCTGCCCCTGGGACCTGCCCCTCCCTTCACCCCTCTCTGTCCTCCTGCTGCCTGCTCCTTCTCTTCCTTCCACTGCCCTTGTGCCTGCCCCTCCCCTGCCTCTCCTCTGCCTCTCCCACCATCAGCCTGTCCCCTCCCCTGTTCCTGGGCTGCCCTCCCCTGCCCTGCCCCCGCTGACACCTTCCCACCCCACCCCTCCCCCACTCCTGCTCTGCTTCCCCTCAAGTTCGCTCCCATGGGCAGAGGGGCCCTGACTCCCCTTAATGGGCACCAACCTCCCCCCCCCCAGCTATTAACGGGGACGCAGGTTAATTTCCCTTTGATCCCTGTGACCAGCCCTGACTCTGTGACTCTCTCCCCAGTGGACGTGACTCTGGATCCAGACACGGCTCATCCCGAACTCGTCCTGTCTGAGGATCGGAAACGTGTGAGCCACGGAGACACATGCCAGGATCTGCCCAACAATCTCGAGAGATTTGACACTTACCCTGAAGTCCTGGGCGCTGAGGGGTTCCCGGGCGGGAGGCGTTACTGGGAGGTGCAGGTGGGAGACAAGCCTGACTGGATTCTGGGGGTTTGTAGGGAATCTGTGAGCAGGAAGGGGCAGGTCTCACGCACACCTGAGGATGGATACTGGGTCCTGTGGCTGAGGGATGGGGAATACATGGCCTTCACCTCCCACTCAACCATCCTCCCTGTGAGCGTCAGGCCCAGCCGGGTGGGGATTTTCCTGGACTATGAGGCGGGCGAGGTCTCATTTTACAATGTCACTGACAGGTCCCAGCTCTTCACTTTCACTGGCACCTTCTCCGGGACGCTTCGCCCTTATTTCTATCCTGGTCTCAATGCTGGGGATAAAAACGCAGCTCCCCTGATCATCTGCCCGGTCCCAGCCCAGGCCGGAGGGAATCTCTGTCCCTGACAGCGACACCCACGGCAGAGACTGTCCCCTCCCAGCGCTGAGCAGCCCCCAGGCCTGTGCCCAGGGGAGGGTCTAAAGGGCATCACCCGCCTGCCCCCCCCCACTCGCCCCTCAGTTCCCAGCACCAGGCCTGTCAGATGGGGAGAGGGGTGCAGAAGGGAGTTAGGAGGAGCCAACTGCTGGGTTATAGGGGCAGGGCAGGGGTTGTGTGGGTTGGGTGGGGGAAATGTCAGAGGTGGAGGCTGAAGGTGGGGGTGGGGAGGGCGCTGTAGCATCAGGAAAGGAAGAACCCAGCTGACATGAGGAAGACTCTGGGGGAATGTAATGAGGGGGGAGGGGAGAGAGGCCCATGGAGGAAGAGCCCCTGAGTCTCTGTCCATGGCGGGGAGTGAAACAGCCCCAGGGGGCAGCGCGGGGGCAGGGGTGCGAGCGCTTGGGCCCTGCTGTACGCGCCACTTTGCACTGCAGCCTCAGCGGGGGGGGGAGGAGGAAGGGAACTGGTCCTAGCACGATGGGAGAGTGGGGAGAGTTGGGGGAGGGGATTCGGTAGCTGGGGCAGGGGAAGGGGGGTGAGAGTGAACGAGGGGCCAGGCTGGGGGAGGTGGGACCTACTCTCAGGAAGGAGCCCAGGCAGCTTTTCCTCCCTCCCAATGTGTTTGCCTCACCTTGGTGCAGTACGACAAATGGCTCCCAGCACAGGGTGATACTGGTAGGAAATATGGACAGACAGCTCCTGTCTTTTGCCCCTTCACAGTTTGTTGCCCCTCACCTTCCCCATCCCCTGGCCCAGCGGTAGCAGATGGTGCCGGACGGGGATCAGTCACTCCAGTCAGAATATACTACCCCTGTGAAATCTCAGTGTAAAATTTGGAGAGGAAAAAGAGAGATTGTTCTAATTTAGAAAATGTTATTACTGTAACAAGGTGTCAATATGTTAATTTACATTTCAACAACGTCTCTAAGCAGATTTTTGGAAATTGAATTAAAATTTATTTTTTGTCTTCACTCACATGTACATTGAAATGTAACTTCTCTAAACAGCGTCATTGGTATTTCAAGGGTGTCATTTCAAGAAATGCAAAATATTTATCCTAACAAAATAATCATAGAACTGTCAGAGCGGGTTGTTCAGTTCCACATGTATCATAATGACCATGTGTTATAAACATCCCAGATGACCGTGTTGTGCAGCTGCTCTCTCTCGCTCTACTTATTGTCTTCACTGGTTCTTCTTCGAGCCGTGTTGCTCATGTCCATTCCACTATAGGTGTGCACACGCCTCCGTGCACGGTTACCCAGAACTTTTTTCCCCTTAGCAGATCCCGTAGGGCCGGCTCTGGTGCCCCCTGGAGCCCCGCGCTCATGCCACGGTATATGAGGCGCTGCCGCCCCTACACCCCTTCTTTCCACCCGTGACGGTTGCTGGAACTAGCCTTGCTCACAGCAAGTACTATTCCCCTTCTTTGGACTTGTTCCTTCTCTGAGTTCAGTTTTAGTTAGTTAAGTGGTGTTAAGTGTAGTTAGAGATAAGGCAGTCCCTGCTGGGACTTCGCAGGGTCGGGCCATGAGAAATCCAGTTGAACGCCGTGCTGATGGAGGCAGCGCTCCGCCCGGCGTCCAAGCCAACCTGCTGAACGCACTGTCAGCACCGCCCGCAAATCGGCACGGTGCAACTTCACCGGTACCGAAGAAGACGAGAAAGCAGCGTGCGGCGCGGGACACTCTCCTGCGCCGTCAGTACGGGCGGGTTGAGTGCGGAGATGCACCGACATCGGCTCATTGAGACTCTTTCTCCGGTGCCTGCATCTCCTGTTAGGGGGCCTCCCTCGACTCCTGGGAGTGGGAGAGTGCCCCTGCTGACACTGTTGACACTGGAGGCTTTTCAGGTGGCAAGAGCCTTGTTGGCTTTGCCTATATGGCCTCCCCCACCACCTCCGCTGAGGGAGAAGGGGCCAGTGTCACAGGGGAAACCCGCGTTGGGTCTCCCTGAAAGGCAGAGGAGATCCCCGGTATGGGGAGGAAGATCTCCCACTGGATGGTCACCTAGGGTATAGCAGAGCCGCTCCCCTAGTAGTCGCTCCAGGTCGGTGTCATCAAGCCAACTTGCACCGACACGGGACGTGGAGTCTCCTTGTCACCGACGTTGAACCCCGGCACTGGAGGCAGCATAAGCCAGGAGGTGGCACTGGTCAATGTCTGCCTGGCGGCGCTCGGACAGCTCCTGTTCCCGCTTTCCAGCACCGAGGAGTTTGCCCGCACCCAGGCAGAACAGAACCTGGTCATCGGAGGAAGCCCCAGCACTGCAGAGTTCGCCCGCACTGAGACAGCGCAGAACCCGGTCGCTGGAGTCTGGCTCAGTACCGAGGAGTTCGGGACAGCACCGACCTCGGTCACCAAAGGCTTCCACAGAGCTGCAAGGCAAGTGGCGCCGGAAATCGTTGGTACCGAGACAATGCTCCGGTACCGCCAGCTCTTCAGAGCGCGATCCTGCTCATCGGCACCGCTCGCGGCGATGGAGGCAGTCCTCATCGTCCTTCAGGTCGGAGGTGTTGAGGGGGCGGTCCCTGGCACGGAAGGGTGCCCGTGACCGGGGACATACACAGTACCCCAAGTCCAGGGCTTCTGATTCCGATGATGCCTCAGGGTCTCCCAGGGCAGACACTCGTCGGGCGAGTCAATGCCTCCATAAAGTGCCAGAGCCCATGGCACAGTTAGCCCCATGCTGACCCCAGGGACAATGGCCGTAACAATGGCCTTATTGGGCCCCATGGAGTCTCCAGGTGGGACCTGGTCTGCAATCTATTAAATCTTCAGGGGTGCAGTCCGTGCCTCTGGTACCGGGAAAGTCCCATCGGTGTCTCACCTGCCAGATAAGTATGAGTCACTGAATCCCTGCTGCCACCTCTCAGCACATGGTGGGGCGCACCTCGGCCCTCCTGTAATCCCTGACCACCATCCCCGGCCGCTGACACCAAGGTCCCGGCTGGCTTCCTTCTCACCACCAAGCCTGTTGGGGGGTGCCAAATGCGCCCGGATCAGCCGCCTGCTCCCGCTACCACAATGCTCCGCTCGCACCTAGATCTGCACACACACCTGCACACCTGGCTCCTCTGGCCGGACCCCCCTTCCATAGCAGAAAGTGGGCAGAGAAACTCTGGAAAGTGTTGAAGAACCCAAACTCAGGGATCCTTACTGATATGTCCGTTGCCTTGGCGGGGGTCCAGAATTAGCCAACAACAGATTAGCAAAATCAAAGTTTATTCTTTACGTAAAGAAGGTGATCCCTTCAAATATAAGGAATGACCCCTGCTTCCAAAAAACAGACCGTATTTATAGAATGGTATAAACAAGTTTTAACACGTCACAGTTTCCATGGTCATACATACTAAAAAGTATTATCTAGGAATTTTCTAACTGAATACTAGCAACTTTCCTTATCTAAATTACAAGGTCTTTCTCTACATTCCTTCTCTACTAGTGTCTAGACCTCTTAACTATATTATTACAACAAAACATTCTAAAATTAAATAACTGCTAACAAAACATTTTCTAGCTCAGACTTTTTACAGTGAATTCTAAAATCAGTTCTCAGCAAAAACAGAGACCCTATCTTGTTTTCCCTTCACAAAAGTCGCTTGATGGCGCTATTTGAAGCAGTCAAACAAAATCCATCCGAAATGTCGCTGCACCAAATTTCCTCCGCTTCTGCATGAGACTCATTCTGGAGAAGCGGGGACAGGGAGCGAATCTGTTACAGGGAGGGGCGGGGAATAGAGAAAGGCGGAAAGTTAAGAGCAGGGGGAAGAAAGAAAGGGAAAGGCAATGAATGGACAAAAGAAGCGGAGGAAGAGAGCAAATGGCTGGGCAATCGGGTGCCGTGGCAGCGGCGACCCTGCAAAGCCGCGGGCCGTTCCCTGCACCCCAGTCCTCCTGTTATCCTGCCTGGAAGCTGCTCATATTCAGAATATATTGGTTTGTGCCTTTGGTTGGTACTGGCATTGATGACTCAGTGTGTGTGTCGGGTAACATGGATAAAGTGGTCTCAGTGTTTGTGAGCTGGTGAGCGGGGCTCGACTAAATGGCAATTAGAGATTAATCACATGTGGATGGCAAGGGGTAAAATAGTTCCCAGCTTTCCACTCGCTATAATCTGCAGCCAGGACGACTGAGACTGCCGAGTGCAGGACCGGGAGCTGGCCGAGCCCTTCATGAAACACTGGGTAAGGTTGAGGTGCATGGGGACCCCACTGGGCACAGGGCTGGGAGCCAGGACTCCTGGGTTCTATCCGGCTCTGGGGTGGAAGGGTGGGAGGAACACCTCTGCCCTGAGCCCGGCCAAAGTCTGCTGTCAGTCAGTCACCCCAGGTAAAGCCCCAGATTCGGCCATTCCTAATCAAGGGTCCCCCCAGGATGGGATCAGGCCCATGGCTCGGGGGGCAGCCCCTACTCCCAGGCACCCAGCACGGGATCTATGTGTGAAAGGCCCATTCCCCTGTACAGCCCCCTCCCTGTGCCCAGGTGTGACAGATATCGCACCCTGGCCACGTCTGTGAGGCCCAGTGTGTTAACGGGAGGGAGGGACTGTGTGTGAGTGTGTTTTGCTCTTGGAGGGGGTCACCAGTGCTCCCCTGGGAACTAACAACAGTGGGGGGCCCAGCCAAGCCACTGAAACTGTGACAGTTTTATTGGTCAATGCCAATTAAGGCTGATGGCCCGCTGCCCGGAGACACACACCCACTGTCCAGTGTTAAAATATTCCCCTGGCTACAGTCAGACCCTCACACCAGCCGGGGCAGAGGCTTGTGCTAGAATTATTAGTGTAAGCCAGGTCTGAGTGTCTCAGTGACACTCTCCTTGCTCAGCAGCTGAAAGGGGGGCACTTTATTTGCATGAGCTTTGTATCTGCATGAGTACAATTAAGTATTTAGCATAACTTACCTAGGTACTGCGCATAATGGGAAATGGTTGCAGGGCTGGTTTTGGGCTACAAACCACTTTTGTGTTAACTGCTGGGGTAATGAAATGTGTCCTTCAATTGTGTGAACAGATGTCAGCAAAACTGTGCTTAGTCTGTTATAATACAATCTGCAACCTAAACTAAACCGAGCTCCCCAAGGGTGGCAGACAGATGTTTCAGCCTGGAAGTGGAGAGGTGGGGCAGTCTCCTATTGGGATTGCGCTGGCCCTGGTAAAGGGTTGCCACCAGGCATGGAGTGATTGTCTCTCCCCATTGTTAAAAGATAGAATTAATGATTCATCTTGGAGTCTTTTGTTTTTTGAAAGCAGGGACATTGCCTGTATGTCAGCAGAAGGTTTACCCACGAGCTGAAATCAGTAAGAGCTGAACCAGTAGAGGATCTGGGAAACCTTGCCTGACAGCTAACAGAGCTGAGTGAGCACCAGGCAACTCTGGGGAGAAGCTGGCACAGTCGGTGCCAGCTGGGTCAGCGATTAGCAGAGGGGTCGGCACAGTCGGTGCCAGCCCGGTGCAGTCAGGGGGAGCCAGGTGCGGTTGGAGCCAGCAGTCGGTGGGAAACAGGCGTGGTCGCTGCCAGCGGTCGGGGACTCAGCGCGGTCCGAAGGCGGTAGGAGACAGCAGCAGAGGGGGCCTGGTCAAGCCCATGTCGGACATGAGCGGCATAGGGGGCGGATCCACCCCCAAGAGGTGGACATTGCAACCACACCAGTCAGTACAGGGGGAAGAAGGAAGGGAGAGGTGAAAGACATGCTCTGTACTCTGGGATGGGTTTGATTCATTGAGTCCATGAACTCTGTTTGCACTGTTCCCCAAACCAGTGCTGTGTTATCTCTCTTTTGCTATTAAAAGGTTTCTTCCTACACTCAGACTCTGTGCTTGTGAGAGGGGAAGTATTGCCCTTTGGGGGCACCCAGGGAATAGTGTGTAATTTCCCAGGTGACTGGGTGGGGGCTCGAGCCAGTTTGGTGTTGTATCATTGAGAGGGACCCCTAGATATAGAACCCGGCCCTTGCTGCTGCCGACTCGGTCTGGCAGAAGGGTTACGTTAAGTTATTCTTAGTCCAGTTAACTGTGATATGTAGGGTTATTGTAGACCATGAAATTTCAGCTAGGCTGGGCCTACTTATAAAATTAAGCTACCAAATATTAATAAGATGCATATTGCAGAGTATGTGAAATGGTGGCTGGAGTCCCTTTCAAAAAGGGGTGATTGTTTCTTATTGCAATACACCCCCTGCTGTGTTTGTATTCTCAAAGTATGTCTGGTATTTCATTGAGATAACTGTTTATTAATTGCCTCTTTTGTCTGGACCATCTTCTCTAATGGACTTATCCTCTGGGAGTAACTCATCTATGCAGTAAACAGAAATGTGATAAATGCAGGGCATGCTAGACCACCATGACTCCAGATCTCTCAAAATATCAAAAGCCCATTGCTGGATGCCACCCCAGATATTGCTCAATTTAATCACAACAACCCCAATACCCGTTTGTTTGAAGGGTGGAACACTGAAACTAAACAACACATCTAGGTGGCTAGCACCTTTTCACTAAGTAAAGCACATGGGTCTCTCCCTCTTGTATTGTTCTCTGAAATTCCTGTGTTTACTCATGTAAATTACCAAAATGCTTTGAAAAACATTGGATTTAAGAATATAAAAGAGAAGCAATGGAACGGGTAAAAAGGCAAGCAAGCTTCAAGAGAAGAAGAATCACTCTGGACAAGAAACTGACAAGACCTGCCATCTTGCCCAGCTGTCTTCTGAGACCACGGATCCAGGTTCTCGGGGGAAGCTGCTAAGAAACCATCACCGCCTCTTGCCTGCATTGGTGAGGATAATTGCTTTTGCAGCTAAAATATACTGGACTTTTGGTTTGGGGGCTCATTTGATATGTTTATAAGTATAGTAATTAAAGCCTTTCTGTCATTATCGAACGAGAGTCGTGTCAGGTCCTGAGCACACGAATAGCAGATCCCAGTCTGTGAGTTAAAACCTATGAACTGATCATTTTTCAGCGCTCCTAGAACAGACGTTCGGGATGCACAATGTGCTGATGTAAATGTCTGCAAAACTCACCTAAGTCTTTAGACATGTCAACACAGCCCATGTTTCATGATTGCATCCCCACATGCTCTAAAGAGCCATTACTTCTCATGCCCCGCTGGCTAGACAGAAATGTCACCATTGCTCAGCAGAGGGCAGCGTATATACACTCCACAGATTGCAGCCATGTGAGCCCAGCCTGTGATCTTCCTCCTCCTACTCCACTGAATTTAATAGAACGACTTGTGGTGTAAGGGGCTGCTCAGGTGAGTGGGGGTTTCACAAGCTGGACTTTCTGACCTCGCCCCTCATTCTGATTTGGTCTCAGGCACACAAAACGTTCAGTGACCAGAATGAAAAGACAGGCCTTTATCCACAGAACTGAGTGCCAGGGTTGCAGTGTAATCCACGCCAAATGCAGAAGGATGCTCTGCACAAGGCTGGCTGATACGTGTAACACGCTCTGAGGGTCAGAGCAGTTCCAGAGTGACATGAGCCGCCTGCCCACACATGGCCCATTGGGATTCACTCATGTTACCGATCTGCAGCCTGCGCTTGTGTGTGGAAGGAACAGCTGTCTGCCCGGGGACTGCAGCCGTGACAGAGCACGCAGCCCCTGGGGAGCACGGGTTCTGTCCCTCTGCAGTGTTGCTGCAGGCGGGATTCACACACACAGCCAAATGCACGTTCATGCCAGCCCTGGAAGTGGGTGATAAGGGCAGACCCACCACCATTGCTCACACGCAGGACTTGTGACCCTCTGCAGCCACACCCAGCCCCATGGAAACACACAAACGAGCTGCTTTACCTAATCCCACCCAGTGTGTGCACAAGCGGCTGTGCTTGGGCTGTACTTGGGTGGCAGGAGGACAGAGAACGAGCACCGAATGCTGGAGGGACTGGAGTGACTCCTTTTAAGGATGCAGAGGCATTTCTCTTGGAGCGCCAATTTTTGAGAGTCCTGTTAAGTGCACATGCCTCGGCAGATCACTTTGCACACTGCCGTGTGACACAGGGACTTGGGACAGACCCTGTGAGGCCACTTGACCAAGACATTCCTGCATTGCAGCCCCTCCCCTCCAAACTTCTTTTAAAAATGTCTAATTCTGAAACCCCTGTTTGTCCACAGACTGGGAAAGAAAGAGGGGGAGGATCCACACAATCTCATACACAGCTGTGTCTCCTATACACAGCTAGTGCCCGGCCCCTGCTCCAGCCCACAGCGCACTGGTACAAAGATATTAGCCATTGGCTCTGGGTCTGCAGCATGAGGTGCTGATCCAGACTCTCTATATACAGTCATGGCTCAAATGTGACCTGCTTTTAAAATCTGCTGGTTCATTTGCAGGTGCT
>NW_027133809.1:0-1232 GCF_026122565.2 Emydura macquarii macquarii | reverse complement strand
GTCTGCCATGGTTGGTCAATTATTGGATTTCCTTTTGTCATACTCGTCTCTTAGCAATTATTAGTTCTGTGCTCAGCCAAAGTGTTTCAGATTTATTCAGCTTCCCATTAACATCCATTAGGTTTTAAATTACCTGGTTATCTTACAACACAATGTTATTTGATAGGAAAAGAAATTAACCGTGCAATTCAGTTCTGCGGGTATAGGAGCCTTCACAGAGCATATGGGTAAAGTCAGCCTCTGTTCAGTCACAGCACCAACATTTCTCTGATGTAGCAGCATCTGTTTTGAACAGTTGGCAAGGGGTCCCATGCATTCTCCATAGGATTGTCAGCTGGATTAATCTTCAACAGAGATCCAAGGAGCAATTCAGAGCAGTGGTTAAAATTTGTTTCCATTGGATAGCAGAGAATACTTGGCCTAGTTCCTCCTCCCATTTCTTTTCTAGAGAATCTGTGTTTAATTCCAATTTGCTGGCCAAGTGTTGCCATAGGTATTGACGATCTGGGTAATAATTGGAGAGATGAAAGCAGTTCAGCTGGGTCAGGGATAGCTCAGGCACTGGGCCAAACAGCTGGAGATGGCATGGTTAAGCTGGATATAGTGCCACTCCTCCTTCATCTCTAGACTGAACCTTTCTTGTAATATTGTGGAAGGGGGGAAGGTGTCATTTTCAATAAATTGACTGACGGTCAGAATCCCTCTCCTAATACAATCTGGTCCGGGACAGGGCTGCCTCCTAGGCAGAGTTTTGAGTTACCCCAGAAAGAGACCTTGGTATGTAAAAGGAGGTGATTTTTAACATTAGTAAACATCAGACACCAAGTATTTCCAGCTGCCACAGTAGTGGGCCATTGTTCTTTGGGGAATCTGTAGTAATCCGTGTGTAGCCACTGGAAAGGGGTGAAGGAACGTAATTCTGCTTCCAGCTGGGTAAATTTCCAGAGGCTGCCCTTCAAGGAAGGAGTCTCTGGGCTGCTTGGTTAAGAGTTATTGCCTGATGGTAGAGTGGAAAGTTTGGAAATCTAAAACCACCTGTTTTGACAGGGAGCTGTAACCTGTGTAAGGAGAATCTGGGCTTGTTACTAGAATTCACAAGACGGACCCAAAGATGGTGTCAAGTTTGCAAAATAAAGGGAGGTGTAGCCAGAGATTTTGTCTCAAGCTGTTTGAATCTGCTAGGCAGAATGATCATGTGAAAGGGTTGCAGAAAAACCTCTCGTTGTTTTTGA